>NC_092147.1:78894558-79152058 GCF_045791955.1 Oncorhynchus clarkii lewisi | reverse complement strand
AGGACCAGGATAGGACAGTAGGACTAGGACAGGACACAACAGACAGTAGGGCCAGGACAGGACACAACAGACAGTAGGACCAGGATAGGACATTAGGACCAGGACAGGAAACAACAGACAGTAGGGCCAGGACAGGACACAACAGACAGTAGTGCAAGGACAGGACACAACAGACAGTAGGGCCAGGACAGGACACAACAGATAGTAGGGCCAGGACAGGACACAACAGACAGTAGGACCAGGAAAGGACACAACAGACAGTAGGGCCAGGACAGGACACAACAGACAGTAGGACCAGGACAGGACGGTAGGACCAGGACACAACAGACAGTAGGACCAGGACCAACTAGACAGTAGGACCAGGGCAGGACAGTAGGACCAGGACAGGACACAACAGACAGTTGGACCAGGACAGGACACGGCACAACAGAGAGTAGGACCAGGACACAACAGACAGTAGGACCAGGACCAACTAGACAGTAGGACCAGGACAGGACAGAGAGTAGGACCAGGACAAAACAGCAGGAACAGGACACAACAGACAGTAGGAACAGGACAGGACAGTAGGACCAGGACAGGACACAACAGACAGTAGGACCATGACAGGACAGTAGGACCAGGACAGGACACAACAGACAGTAGGGCCAAGACAGGACACGGCACAACAGAGAGTAGGACCAGGACAGGACACAAGAGACAGTAGGGCCAGGACAGGACACGGCACAACAGAGAGTAGGACCAGGACAGGACACAACAGACAGTAGGACCAGGACAGGACATAACAGACAGTAGGGCCAGGACAGGACACAACAGACAGTAGGACCAGGACAGGACACAACAGACAGTAGGACCAGGACAGGACACAACAGAGAGTAGGACCTGGACAGGACAGAGAGTAGGACCAGGATAGGACAGTAGGATCAGGACAGGACACAACAGACAGTAGGACCAGGACAGGACAGTAGGACCAGGACAGGAAACAACAGACAGTAGGACCAGGATAGGACAGTAGGACCAGGACAGGACACAACAGACAGTAGGGCCAGGACAGGACACAACAGACAGTAGGACCAGGATAGGACAGTAGGACCAGGACAGGACACAACAGACAGTAGGGCCAGGACAGGACACAACAGACAGTAGGGCCAGGACAGGACACAACAGACAGTAGGACCAGGACAGAACACAACAGACAGTAGGGCCAGGACAGGACACAACAGACAGTAGAACCAGGACAGGACGGTAGGACCAGGACACATCAGACAGTAGGACCAGGACCAAGTAGACAGTAGGACCAGGACACAACAGAGAGTAGGGCCAGGACAGGACACAACAGACAGTAGGACCAGGACAGGACGGTAGGACCAGGACAGAATACAACAGACAGTAGGGCCAGGACAGGACACGACACAACAGAGAGTAGGACCAGGACACAATAGACAGTAAGACCAGGACAGGACACGACACAACAGAGAGTAGGACCAGCACATAATAGACAGTAAGACCAGGACAGGACACAACAGACAGTAGGACCAGGACAGGACACAACATAGAGCAGGACCAGGACACAACAGACAGTAAGACCAGGACACAATAGACAGTAAGACCAGGACAGGACACAACAGACAGTAAGACCAGGACACAATAGACAGTAAGACCAGGACAGGACACAACAGACAGTAAGACCAGGACAGGGCACAACAGAGAGTAGGACCAGGACAGGACACAACATAGAGCAGGACCAGGACACAACAGACAGTAAGACCAGGACAGGACACAACAGAGAGTAGGACCAGGACACAACAGACAGTAAGACCAGGACACAACAAACAGTAGGACCAGGACATAACAGACAGTAGGACCAGGACACACCAGAGATTAGGACCAGGACAGGACAGGAAACAACAGAGAGTAGGACCAGGACACAACAGACAGTAGGACCAGGACACAACAGACAGTAGGACCAGGGCACGACAGGACACAACAGACAGTAGGACCAAGACACAACAGACAGTAGGACCAGGGCACGACAGGACACAACAGACAGTAGGACCAGGACACAACAGACAGTAGGACCAGGGCACGACAGGACACAACAGAGAGTAGGACCAGGACACAACAGACAGTAGGACCAGGGCACGACAGGACACAACAGAGAGTAGGACCAGGACACAACAGACAGTAGGACCAGGACACAACAGACAGTAGGACCAGGGCACGACAGGACACAACAGAGAGTAGGACCAGGACACAACAGACAGTAGGACCAGGACACAACAGACAGTAGGACCAGGGCACGACAGGACACAACAGACAGTAGGACCAGTAGAGTTGGAGAGAACAGATGTAGAGTTGTACTGGTCCAACAGAACTCTGCTCCTAAATCAACAACACTTACTCCAGAAGAGAAGTTTCGCTTTGGGGATCAGTAGAGTATATTATTATTCATTCATGAGTTCTTTCATTCTGCTCCTAAACTCTGTAACAGTAAACCCAGACCTGCTGCTAACTCAGCCTGTACTGAACCCATCACTGTCCTGTGTGCGTGTGCGTGTGCGTGTGTGTGTGTGTGTGTGTGTCTGTGTGTGTGTCTGTGAAAGAGGAGAATACATTAAAAGTCTGCTGAAACCTTAACCCAACATACAGTATTATGACTCCATTCAGAAGAAACCATAACAGCTGGGTATTAAACAATAGAAATATGACTCCAAGGACAATGTGTTGAGACCCCCAGAGAGAGAGACAGAAGGAGAGAAAGAAAGAGAGGAGAGTCAGACTAAGAGAGCTCCAGTTGCATGCTAATGGAATTGGCAGCACCGTGAAGCCACTTCGTCATTATATTCTTGTTACCATTTGCTGCAGTCTCTCTCTCAGCTGCAGAGAACAGCACAGAAACAGCCACATGTATGATATGTTTTTCTATTCACCCGAATACAATTATGAGCAAGCATTGTGTCCTGAACCCTCATACAGAGTTAACTCGAGTTAGCGGGTGCGCCGGCAATTTGCTTCTCCATGGATTTGTTTAAAAGTGAACTATTAAAAGATGAAAAAATCCCCCAGTCTGAACTTAAACAACTAAAACCAGGTAGAACGTGTGTAGAATGATAAATTATACATAACTAAAATCTACTGAACAAAAATATAAATGCAAAATGCAACAATTTCAAAGATTTTACTGAGTTCACAGAAGTAAATCGGTCATTTGAAATAAATAAATTAGGCCCTAATCCAGCGGTAGGCAACCCTGGTCCTAGAGTGCCACAGGCACTTCATGTTTTTGATTTAACCAAACTGGAAGACCCGTGGGTTGAATTTAGGCAATCATTGAACTGATCAATTAGCTCAGTTAGCCAGGTGTGGTGCCTAGTTGGAACAAAATACTGCAGTACCTGCAGCACTCGAGGAACAGTGCCTACCCCTGCCCTAATCTATGGATTTCACATGACTGGGCTGGGGTGCAGCCATGGGTGTGCCTGCATGGTCCTGCATGGTCCGTGGTTGGACGTACTGCCAAATTCTCTAAAACAACGTTGGAGGCAGCTTATGGTAGAGATATTAACAAATTCTCTAGCAACAGCTCTGGTGGACATTCCTGCAATCAGCATGCCAATTGCACACTCCCTCAACACTTGTGGCATTGTGTTATGTGACAAAACTGCACATTTTAGAGTGGCCTTTTTTTGTCTTCAGCACAAGGTGCACCTGTGTGACTAAAATGGCGCCAGAGCAGAAGGCAGACGTTTTATGTGCCCCCAACCGATTGTGTTTTTTTATTTGTTTATCTGCGTTATTTGTAACTTATTTTTTACTATTTTTGTAAATAATCTTTCCGCCACCGTCTCTTATGACCGAAAATAACTTCAAGACATTAGGACTGCGATTACTAGCAGAATCCTTTTTTTACTTTCACGACTCTGACGAGCCCGAGGCGGAGGATATACGGCTCCCTCGGGAACAGACCCCGACCCCGGTGATCTGCGTGAAGAGGAGGAAGAGAAAGAGAGGCCGAAGGGCTGGCTGCCTTCTGAGGAGTAGGAGGTGATCAAATAAACCCCCACTCCCCTCAAATCTGCTCGCAAACATGCAATCTTTGGACAATAAAATGGATGAGATTAAACTACCAACGGGACATTAAAAACTGCAACATCTTATGCATCACAGAGTCATGGCTGAACGACAACAATATCAACATACAGCTGGCTGGTTATATGATGTACCGGCAGGATAGAACAGTGGCGTCTGGTAAGACAAGGGGCAGCGGACTATGTATTTTAGTAAACAACAGCTGGTGCACGATATCTAAGGAAGTCTCGAGCCATTGCTCGCCTGAGGTAGAGTATCTCATGATAAGCTGCAGACCACATTACCTACCAAGAGAGTTTTCATCTATATTCTTTGTAGCTTTTTTACATACAACCACAGTCAGAGGCTGGCACTAAGATAGCATTGAATGAGCTGTAATCTGCCATAAGCAATCAAGAAAACACTCACGCAGAGGTGGCGCTCCTAGTAGCCGGGGACTTTAATGCTGGGAAAATTAAATCAGTTTTACCAAATTTCTACCAGCATGTTAAATGTGCAACCAGAGGGAAAAGAACTCTGGACCATCTATACTCCTCAAACAGAGATGCATACATAGCGCTCCCTCGCCCTCCATTTGGCAAATCTGAATATAATTCTATCCTCCTGATTCCTGCTTACAAGCAAAAGCAGGAAGCACCAGTGACTAACTAGATCAATAAAAAAGTGGTCAGATGAAGCAGATGCTAAGCTACAGGACTGTTTTGCTAACACAGACTGGAATATGTTTCTGGATTCCTCCAATGGCATTGAGGAGTACACCACATCAGTCATCGGCTTCATCAAAAAGTGCATCGATGACGTCGTCCCCACAGTGACCGTACGCAAATACCCCAACCAGAAACCATGGATTACAGGCAGCATCAGCACTGAGTTAAAGGCTAGAGCTGCCGCTTTTAAGGAGCAGGACTCTAACCCGGAAGCTTATAAGAAATGCCGCTATGCCCTCCGACGAACCATCAAAAAAAGTGTCAATACAGAACTAAGATCGAGTCGTACTACTCTGACGCTAGTCGGATGTGGCAGGGCCTGCAAACTATTACAGACTACAAAGGGAAACACAGCCGAAAGCTGCCCAGTGACAGGAGCCTACCGGACGAGCTAAACTACTTCTATGCCCGCTTCGAGGCAAATAACACTGAAACATGCATGAGAGCACCAGCTGTACTGGAAGACTGTGTGATCACGCTCTCCGCAGCCAATGTGAGTAAGACCTTTAGACAGACAAAAACTCACAAGGCAGCAGGGCCAGACAGATTACCTGGACGTGTACTGCGAGCATGCACGGATCAACTAGCAAGTGTCTTCACTGATATTTTCAACCTTTCCCTGCCGAGTATGTAATGGAAACATGTTTTAATCAGACCACCATAGTGCCTGTGACCAAGAACACTAAGGTAACCTGCCTAAATGACCACCGACCTGTAGCACTCACGTCCGTAGTCTTGAAGTGCTTTAAAAAGTTGGTCATGGCTCACAACACCATCATCCCAGAAACCCTAGATCCACTCCAATTTGCATACCGCCCCATCAGATCCACAGATGATGCAGTCTCTATTGCACTCCACACTGCCCTGTACCCACCTGGACAAAAGGAACACCTATGTGAGAACGCTATTCATTGACTACAGCTCAGCTTTCAACACCATAATGCCCTCAAAGCTCATCACTAAACACTTCCCTCCACAACTGAATCCTGGACTTCCTGATGGGCCGCCCCCGGGAAGTAAGGGTAGGTAACAACACATCTGCTACGCTGATCCTCAACACAGGGGCCCAGCAGGGGTGCGTGCTCAGTCCCCTCCTGTACTCCCTGTTCATTTATGACTGCGCGGCCAGGTATGACTCCAACACCATCATTAATTTTGCTGATGACACAGTGGTAGACCTGATCACCGACAAAAACAAGACAGCCTATAGGGAGGAGGTCAGAGGCCTGGCCGTGTGGTGCCAGGACAATAGCCTCCTCAATGCGATCAACACAAAGGAGATGATTGTGGACTACATGAAAAAGAGGACAGAGCATGCCCCCACTCTCATCGACGGGGCTGCAGTGGAGCAAGTTGAGAGCTTCAAGTTCCTTGGTGTCCACATCACCAACAAACTAACATGGTCCAAGCACACCATGACAGTCGTGAAGCGGGCACAACAAAACCTATTCCCCCTCAGGAGACTGAAAAGATTTGGCATGGGTCCTCAGATCCTCAAAAGGTTATACAGCTGCACCATCGAGAGCATCCTGACGGGTTGCATCACTGCCTGGTATGGCAACTGCTCGGCCTCCGTCCGCAAGGCACTACAGAGGGTAGTTCGTACGGCCCAGTACATCACTGGGGCCAAGCTTCCTGCCATCCAGGACCTCTACACCAGGCGGTGTCAGAGGAAGGCCCAGAAAATTGTTAAAGACTGCAGCCATCCTCGTCATAAACTGTTCTCTCTGCTACCACACGGCAAGCGGTACCAGACCGCCAAGTATAGATCCAAGAGGCTTCTAAACAGCTTCTACCGCCCCCAAGCCATAAGACTCCTGAACATCTAGTCAAATGGCTTCCCAGACTATTCGCATTGCCTGCCCTCCCCCTCCCCTCCCCTCCCCTCACCACTGCCACTATCTGTTGTCATCTATGCATAGTCACTTTAATAACTCTACCTACACGTACATACTTCCTCAACCAACTTGTGCCCCCGCACATTGACTCTGTACCGGCACCCCCCTGTATATATATTGTTATTTTTACTGCCCCTCTTTAATTAATTGTAACTTTTATCTCTTGTTCTTATCAGTATTTTTTGAAACTGCACTGTTGCCTGGGGCTCGTAAGTAAGCATTTCACTGTAACCTGTTGTATTCGGCGCATGTGACTAATACAATTTGATTTGTAATGATCAAGCTGTTTAAATCAGCTTCTTGGCAAAGATGAAATGCTCACTAACAGGGATGTAAACACATTTGTGCACAAAATTTGAGAGAAATAAGCTTTTTGTGCCTATGGAACATTTCTGGGATCTTTTATTTCAGCTCATGAAACATGGGACTAACACTTTACATGTTGTGTTTATATTTTTATTGAGTGTTCAATATATGTATATATTTTTAGAATTTAATCTCAGATTTTTTTTTTATTACTATTTTCAACAGAGCTATTTGGTTGATTTTGTGGTCTCAAACCAGTGAGTTTACTAACATTCTCTCAGATTCAATTATTGATGGAGAAAGTGGGAATGTTGTTCCGTTATAATTGCTACATTACTATTCATATAGCATTAAAAACAGCTTTCTAGACTGCATTTTGGAGAAAAAAATTGTGATGTGAATATTAAGTTGCGACACAACCTGGTCTAATTTGGGTCCCATGGAAAAACACTCTTTTTCCACTGTTTTTATCTCGGTCTCTAAGTGCTCTTCTCACCGGTACTCTCCCTCTTTCAATACGAATCTATAGTTGTGCTTCTATGATCAAGAGGAGAGTACAGTTCAGGCAACCACAGCTCACATGTTAGGGAACGAGAGCTTTAAATCAGCCTGCCAGGCATTAAGGGGGAAGTCAAGTACTCAGCATGTTAATATTCAAAAGCAACATCACCACCATTTATTTTTATAAGGAATAGACGTAGGGACATCTCTCTGCTCTGGCTTTCATCCATGTGACTCATCTGTCATCTAAGCATCTGCCAGGTGGCTGGCGACACCATTCAGCCCTCACTGGCCAATCACAGCTCAAGGACCTGATTTGCAGATTGTATAGGGGAGGTGTGTGAAACCTGGTCAGGCAGGAGTGTCTTCAGAATTAGAACAGAACAAACACAGTGGCTCACGGGTCATTGAGAATAACATCTCATGTGGACTGTACCACAAAGCAGAGTGTAGGGGATCTAGGAGTGCAATGGAAAGGATGGCAGCCTTCCGACCCACGTTATCCATCTTAAACCGGATGTCTGCAGACCTATCTATACGCTGACATTTCCCCACAGCCCTACTTTACCTTAGAATTCAGGTACAAGTGTTTTTTTCCAATTATCAGAGGATATATTTTCATCCAACTTTTAATCTAGAACCTGTGTAATGCATAATACACCTTAAATCCGGGATGAAAAATGAACTGCCAACAAATTCACCTAGCCTTATGAATCACTGTGGAATTAGTGGTGTGTGTGTCTGTGCCATGTGTGTGCTCGTGTCTGTGGCACACGATAAGGGAGTCCATTACCGCAGGTATAAATTGATTTTATTACAGCGGCTTAATACTTTGGGGTGGATTTCAGAAGCTCTGTGTATCACACCCCTGCAAGATAACCTCTATGGATGGTCCTTGTTAGTTTAGGCCCTCCACCTCATCCATTTGTTTTCAATTAGTCTAAATGGAAAGCACCATCATTACCGGAAGAGATCTACCCCAACTGGATGGGGAAGCTAAATGTATCTCTGAATCTCCGAAGCCCCTCTCTTCTCTCTCTCTCGGCCCCATAATAAGGATTGATGAGGATGGCGAGGAGTTTGATTTGGGTGCCAGTTGACTGGTGTGTCTGTTTATCAAAACATTTTGTAATCGACTCCGTCTATATTCCAATATCCTCTCTGAGGGGTGCCTCTGATAACAACATACTGTATTAGCAATATCCATATCACCGCCATATTCATATCACCGTACTTCCCTTCATTTACCAAAATGGAAAAGTCACATCATTTCCTCCGTTAGGGGGGTAGTGTTGCAGTGCAGTGCACCTCGGTGCTGACAACATGGCTGTCTGTGCCTACAGTCTCTCTCTGGCAGCCAGAAGGCATAAAACTGTCCTTTGGAAGACAGAGATCATGTAGGTGCATGAGTAGGAATCATGTTGTTATCAATGCTGGGGGGGGGGGTGTTGAGAGATTACCTTTAGCCCCCTACCCCCACCAACCCTCAGTTAGTGCTGGAGTAGGAATGATGTTAGGTAGCGATAGCTACATTAGTTGGCTGAACTTTTGTCAAAACTCTGGTCATTTTCATCCTATAGTTCAACATGTTTTCAGCACTTTTATTTCCATGACTGATCAAAACTAATTTGCTCATGCTCTCTCTCGTCTCTTCGCAGCATCAAATCCCAGCATTGAATCCCAGCATCGAATCGCAATATATATAGAATCGTGATAATCGCAATACATATCATATCGGCACCTAAGTATCGTGAAAATATCGCATCATGAGGCCCCTGACAATCCCCAGCCCTAATGTAGACATATCGTGAGTGTCTGGGTAGGAGTGAAGCAGGTGAGATGTATTGTGAGTGTCTGAGTAGGAGTGAAGCAGGTGAGATGTATTGTGAGTGTCTGGGTAGGAGCGAAGCAGATGAGATGTATTGTGAGTGTCTGAGTAGGATTGAAGCAGGTGAGATGTATTGTGAGTGTCTGGGTAGGAGTGAAGCAGGTGAGATGTATTGTGAGTGTCTGAGTAGGATTGAAGCAGGTGAGATGTATTGTGAGTGTCTGGGTAGGAGTGAAGCAGGTGAGATGTATTGTGAGTGTCTGGGTAGGAGTGAAGCAGGTGAGATGTATTGTGAGTGTCTGAGTAGGAGTGAAGCAGGTGAGATGTATTGTGAGTGTCTGGGTAGGAGTGAAGCAGGTGAGATGTATTGTGAGTGTCTGGGTAGGAGTGAAGCAGGTGAGATGTATTGTGAGTGTCTGAGTAGGAGTGAAGCAGGTGAGATGTATTGTGAGTGTCTGGGTAGGAGCGAAGCAGATGAGATGTATTGTGAGTGTCTGAGTAGGATTGAAGCAGGTGAGATGTATTGTGAGTGTCTGGGTAGGAGTGAAGCAGGTGAGATGTATTGTGAGTGTCTGAGTAGGATTGAAGCAGGTGAGATGTATTGTGAGTGTCTGGGTAGGAGTGAAGCAGGTGAGATGTATTGTGAGTGTCTGGGTAGGAGTGAAGCAGGTGAGATGTATTGTGAGTGTCTGGAGTAGGAGTGAAGTCTGGGTAGAAGTGAAGCAGTTGAGATGGTGAGATGTATTGAGATGTGTGAGTGTCTGAGTAGGAGTGAAGCGGGTGAGATGTATTGTGAGTGTCTGGGTAGGAGTGAAGCAGGTGAGATGTATTGTGAGTGTCTGAGTAGGAGTGAAGCAGGTGAGATGTATTGTGAGTGTCTGGGTAGAAGTGAAGCAGTTGAGATGTATTGTGAGTGTCTGAGTAGGATTGAAGCAGGTGAGATGTATTGTGAGTGTCTGGGTAGAAGTGAAGCAGATGAGATGTATTGTGAGTGTCTGGGTAGAAGTGAAGCAGGTGAGATGTATTGTGAGTGTCTGAGTAGGAGTGAAGCAGGTGAGATGTATTGTGAGTGTCTGGGTAGGAGCGAAGCAGATGAGATGTATTGTGAGTGTCTGAGTAGGATTGAAGCAGGTGAGATGTATTGTGAGTGTCTGGGTAGGAGTGAAGCAGGTGAGATGTATTGTGAGTGTCTGAGTAGGATTGAAGCAGGTGAGATGTATTGTGATTGTCTGGGTAGGAGTGAAGCAGGTGAGATGTATTGTGAGTGTCTGAGTAGGAGTGAAGCAGGTGAGATGTATTGTGAGTGTCTGGGTAGAAGTGAAGCAGGTGAGATGTATTGTGAGTGTCTGAGTAGGAGTGAAGCAGGTGAGATGTATTGTGAGTGTCTGAGTAGGATTGAAGCAGATGAGATGTATTGTGAGTGTCTGAGTAGGAGTGAAGCAGGTGAGATGTATTGTGAGTGTCTGAGTAGGAGTGAAGCAGGTGAGATGTATTGTGAGTGTCTGGGTAGGAGTGAAGCAGATGAGATGTATTGTGAGTGTCTGAGTAGGAGTGAAGCAGGTGAGATGTATTGTGAGTGTCTGGGTAGAAGTGAAGCAGGTGAGATGTATTGTGAGTGTCTGAGTAGGAGTGAAGCAGGTGAGATGTATTGTGAGTGTCTGGGTAGAAGTGAAGCAGATGAGATGTATTGTGAGTGTCTGAGTAGGATTGAAGCAGGTGAGATGTATTGTGAGTGTCTGGGTAGGAGCGAAGCAGATGAGATGTATTGTGAGTGTCTGAGTAGGATTGAAGCAGGTGAGATATATCAGTGAGTGTAAACATACATTTGCCCTTTTTCATACAGTGTGTAATACACAGATTTCAGCATGACTGTGCTAGGGCCTGTGTTTATGTGTGAGTGCTCCGGGGTCATATCCTTTCCAATTTCCCTCAGTGAGTTCAGCTGTGGTTCAGGCTCTTTGATCAGGGATGTTGAGAGGCCCATTGGCAGCTGGCTCCTCAACCAAGTGATGTTCCTCACCAAGCAAGGAGTTCCGGTAAGCAGCAGGGGAGACACAGACATCCTCCCAGCCAGTCTCCACGGATCAAACCCAGCTCTCCCAGGGACCGGGAACATCAACCATCAAAGGGATCCCAGCCGCTTTTCTTCAAAGCCACTAAATATCACTACGCTACAGCGTGGTGTCTGCCCTGCTTTGTCAAACCACAGACATTGCTACATGCCCTGATACACGGTTTTGGGCGGAGTTAATATCATGGTCCAAGATTCAAACATTTTAGGTTAGTATTTGAAGAGCACTCACCTCGATCACTCAGGAGTCAAAGTCTTCGTAAGTCTCAGTAAAAACATGAAATAACAAAGCAGTAAAAAAAACATGGAGATAAAAGGTGAATTCCAGTGGAATGAATATGCATGTTAACCCAGGTTACAGCTTCCAATAAACAAGAAATGTAATATAAAATGAATTTCATATGACCTATAAGAGAGGAGCTATTAGGACTGATGATGTCAGAATGATGTTCCTCGACTGCAGGTCAGTTATCAACACCATAGTGTCCTCCAAGCTCGTCACTAAGATCAGGGCCTTGGGTCTGAACCCTGACCTGAAAAACTAGATCCTAGATTTCCTGACGGGCTGATCCCAGGTGGTGAGGGTAGGCAACACCTCCTCCATGCTGACCCTCAACACAGGGGCTCAGGGGTGCGTGCTCAGCCCACTCCTGTAATCCCTGTTCACCCATGACTGCGTGGCCACGCACGACTCCAACTCAAATCATCAAGTTTGCAGACGACATTACAGTGGTAGGCCTGGTTACCAACACTGACGAGATGGCGTACAGGGAGGAAGTTAGAGCCCTGGCGGAGTGGTGCCAGGAACATAACCTCTCCCTCAACGTCAACAAAACAAAGTAGCTGATCATGGACTACAGGAGACAGAGGGCGCATGCCCCCATCCTCATCGACGAGGCCGCAGTGGATAGGGTCAAAAGCTTCAAGTTCCTCTGCGTGCACATCATTGAGGACCTGAAATGGTCTCGCCACACAGACACCGTGGTGAAGAAGGTGCAAAAGTGCCTCTACAACCTCAGGAGGCTGAAGAAATTCGCCATTGCCCTTTAAGACCCTCACAAACTTATACAGATGAACGATTGAGGGCATTCTGTCGGGCTGCATCCCCGTCTGGTACGGCAACTGCACCGCCCTCAACCGCAACTCCAGAGGGTGGTGCGGTTAGGCACAACGCATAACCGGGGTGATGTCAAAGGATGACCAAGAAGATCATTAAGGAACTCAGTCACCCGAGCCACAGACTGTTCACTTGGCTACAGTCTGACAGACAGAGAAAGTGCAGGTGCTGGGCTTGAGAGTCCAGAAATCAACTATCGCTAGACCAGTAGACTGTTGGACAGGTTCTATTACCATTAGACTGTTGGACAGCTTCTAATACCATAAGAATGTTGAAAAGCTTGTATTACATTCAAACTGTTGAACTGCTTCTATTACCATCAAACTGTTGAACAGCTTCAATTACCATCAGACTATTGAAAAGCTTCTATTACCATCAGACTGTTGAAAAGCTTCTATTAACACCAGACTGTTGAACAGCTTCTACTACCATCAGACTGTTGAACAGCATCTATTACCATCAGACTGTTGAACAGCATCTACTACCATCATGGGGCGGCAGGATAGCCTAGTGGTTAGAGCATTGGACTAGTTTCCGGAAGGTTGCAAGTTCAAATCCCTGAGCTGACAAGGTACGAATCTGTCGTTCTGCCCCTGAACAGGCAGTTCACCCACTGTTCCTAGGCCGTCATTGAAAATAAGAATTTGTTCTTAACTGACGTGCCTAGTTAAATAAAGGTAAAATAAAAATCAGACTGTTGAACAGCATCTATTCCCATCAGACTGTTGAACAGCTTCTATTACCATCAGACTGTTGAACAGCTTCTATTACCAGACCATCAGATTGTTGGACAGCTTCTCTTATCAGACTGTTGAAAAGCTTCTATTACCATCAGACTGTTGGACAGCATCCATGTTGATTATGGCAGGCCCCGCACCTGTCTGATTTAGAGGGGTTGGGTTAAATGCGGAAGACACATTTCAGTTCAATGTATTCAGTTGTACAACTGACTAGGTATCCCCCTTTCTCTTACAACCGATGGTAATGGCAATTTACTCACTCGCCCACGAATCCTAACAAGGCATCCCGACCTTCTCCCTCGGTATCTCTGCTTTTTCTTCCCGCGAATGACAGGGATTTGGACTTGTTCTGCGGAAAGCAGTATATCTTTCGCATCGGACTCATTAAAGAAAAAATCTCTGTCCAGTTCTAGGTGAGTAATTGCTGTTCTGATGTCCAGAAGCTCTTTTCGGTCAATAGAGACGGTAGCAGCAACTTTATGTACAAAATAAGTTACAAAAAATGCAAAAAAACTAACAAAATAGCACAGTTAGTTAGGAGCCCGTAAAACGGCAGTGCAATCACACATTTGCTCAAATTAAATATTAGGCCTATGGGGACACCTACACATTTGGCAGCCAAGCATGAGTGATCAGTATAGCTTTTTATTGTCATAGACTCAATCCAATGAAAACCTATTAGAATTACAGGGCAGTTTGGAAAAACGAATCCCGTGCGAATCTTCCTCTGAAATAAGGCACATGCTTAATTACATTACCAACGTCTCTAGTAATAGGCTACTATAGCTGTCTCTCCCTTTCCCTTCAAACTTTCCTTGTCAATTTATTTGATAATAGGCTACATTCTTTTGAATTATGCTATAAATATAGCCAAGGCTTCCTTTCTGATGGACTACAGCCAAGATTTGAAGTTGAACCCAGGTTTTGAATACGTTTTTAAGAAATGAGAAATTCGATTTTTGTGTTTGAGATACGCTGGTGGTGTTGATTGATGGGTCCTTTTAGGGGGTGTGTGTTAGCTAAAACGACTGCTACCCAGACTAACGGTGAATACCTCTGATTGTATACTGTTAAACTAACATCACCTTCTATCAGACTCTGAACAGGACATGAGAGGTTCACCTTGTTAGCGGCTGGGCTTCTCATCTTTGGATACTGTATTTGTGCTGCTCGGGTTGATGAGGTAAATTCAATCCAAACAAATGGGCATTGGATTAAATGTATAATTAAATTGGGAATAGGAGCTACAGAAGCAAATCTCAGAGCGAATCAAAGCGAATTAGCAGCCGGCTTTCAGCCAGACAAATAAGGGGGTGATGAGGCAGACTTCTCAGATAGGGAGAGTGGGATAGAGGGAAAAGTTAGATTTTTTGTTTACAACACAGGGTTATCGGACTTGTGTGGATATTGTTTATTAGTGTACTCCACGGCTAACACAGTAGAGAATCATTTCTGTGGGAAACCCACACCAATCCTAAACCAATTGTTAACAAACACATGACATTCTCTACATGGAGCTAGTTTAAATGGAATGTTGTAAGCCACCATAACAGTATTCATTTCACCACCTTTGATGGCATGTAAATACATCTGGAAATAAACGTAAATAGTCTGTCAATGATTTGGCTCTGCAGCGGTGTATCAGTAATTCCCTCACTGCGCTCTAACATGGGATTCTGAAAGAGATGGGAGGCGACAGGACATTTCCTTGATTTTAGAGCAGGGCTTGGCAAAGGTGTCTCTTAGGAGGTGGGGTTAACCCCGGGTTGAGGAATAGGAGGGTGAAGGTCAAAGTTTGTGCGTTTCCCGCTCCAATCCAGAGCCGTGATTTAGGATCCTGTCTACGCAGACGCACGGCAATCAATCACCGTGGGGACTAGGAGCCAGAGCTGACACTGCAGCTGGACTAGCAAGAGAGAGAGAGACAATGGAAAACAGGAAATGTAATAACCAACCAAGCGCTGCCTGGGCAACTGGAAGAAATAAATATATAAAATAAATGTATAACAAATAAATCCTGGTTGTGCTGTGTGGGAACGACTAAAATTAAACTGAGATTGTTCTCTCTGTGGTGCGTTTCAGTCGTAAACAGAGGTGTGGGTGGTGGGGGATGAGGAAAGATTGGAGAGGCAGATGAACAATACCAGTTTGATTGTGTTCCATCTCACAGGGAGATGAGGAGAGGAGAGGCAGAGAGAGTGTTCTATTTCAGATACGTCTTTCCTTGACAGAGGAACACCACCAATCTTACTTATTCTCAAGTTCTGCAATTCTGAAAGTTTGAGCTTTTTGGCTACTGTAATATTCAGGCCCTACAATAAGTTCTCCATCGGAGGGGTTAAGGGCCAAATGGACAGAGCTGAGAAACAAGAGGGAAGGGGTGAGTGGGTGGTAGAGGGATTAGTTTCTAAATGTGGACAAAGCCCCACTGTACCTTCTTTTTAATCTTGCACTCCATCAGTCACGAGGTGCTAAAGGAATACAGGGCTATCCCCCAGCCCTACAGACAGACTCCACTCTTCCTCTCTCAGACTACAGTACAGTGAGAGTGAGTCTGATGGCCCTGCACACCCGCCCTCCCTCAAAAACACAGACTTCTCACATTATCTAGAATGTATCAAAGACCTGATATATAATTTTAAATGTCAAAGACTTGATCAAAAATAAAGTGAATTGATCACTTCATAGAAATGTAGTGAATTTAGACCGTCACAGGTGTTGGGGGTTAGAGGGTTAGAGAGGTGGAAGGGAAAGAGTCCTGTCAGTCTGCCGGGCCTTTCATTGTGTTTCACTAGGCTCCATTGGTTCTCAGTTTCTTGTTTTAAACCCTGCTAGCCAGATGACATTTACCCTCCTTCCAGACAGCGGTACGGACAGTGGACTGAACTTTTACCGTGTGGTGCGGCGATTGAAAGACTCATCGTCGTGGAGGCTGCTGGCATTTGGAGCTTTCAGAAGGACAAGAGTGACCCAACCTGCCCTTTTCACTAGCAGGGGGTATTGATTACCAGAGGGTTATTGATTACCACAGCAGATAGAATGCTGACAAAATGCTGTGAGGAACGGCCCAGTGTTGTAATATGCCTGGCTGGAGGATGACACTGTCATTTCTGTTTCACAACCTTTACCAGTAAATCAAGGCCAGAGGTGACGCTGTGTGGTGGATGCAGATTGCTTTGCTTCAATAATATACCAACAATATTCAATCTGATCTAAGGTAATATCACTATACAGTAACAGTGATTGATGTTTGGTGGCAAAACGGACCTTCAAAGTGTGCGCACACACACACACACACACACACACACACACACACATACCTCCGTTGGGTCCAGGGTCAGGGGGCCCCAGACTGATGCCTCCCCAGGAGTTGCCAGTCCACCCTCGTTCCCTATTCACCCTCATCTTCCTCCTGCGATCTCATTCGTCACGCTGCCGCAGAAGCTCCCCCTGCAGTTCCTGTTGCTCTTCAGGATGGGCTGCGTTCGACCCCGGCCACAGGAACCATCCCGATGCCCTGACAGAGAAAGAGGGTAGGAAGAGCATTCCTTTGTTCTAAACTGCAATCCTCATTGAAACAAAGCAGCAACTTTATTTTACCTTACAGACTGTCTAAAGAATAGTCGTTACAGAGAGACCAGGACAGACGGGACAGATGGGGCACTGATTAGGAGGGGAGTAGACAGCACTTCAACCACTGTGACGAGGTGCAGCCAAAAATCAAAAGAACATAGGAAGAGAAGTCACGCCTATTCTCTTCCAATAGGGCACTGATTACACAATCTTGTCACAGCTGTAGGGTTTGAAGGATTTGAACAAAGCCGGAGAAGAAAGACAGGGAGACCGTCTGGGTAGCAGACAGGTCAGCAATAAAATAACCCGATTAATCTCCACTTTTTAAACGAGACAGATAGATAAGAGACAGAGAACAGATCTGTTCATTATAAATTAGTGTAATTAATAAAATAATACTAGTAACAGATGAATAGTCTACACAGTGCCTGTTTAATGCCCATTAGAAGAATGAAATTCAGATCAAACTTTAGCCATCGATACACAAACTCGAATTCAGCTTTGGCATCAAAGATGGAAAGAAACATGATACCAACCAATGCTTGTGTTGGTTCTCTCAGGGGTTTGGATTTACTCTCCGTCTCCAACATAAAGTAACATTATTGAGTTATAGGGATATATAAATAGCTATGAATTAAATAGATCTATCCAATATATCAATCTTACCTTCTCCGATGCTCTGGCCTCAGTTCAGATCTTTCTTCATCTTCCTCTTGGTCCTCTTCCCTCAACCCTTCCTGCCAGTCTCCGCCAGAACTCCCCTCCAAAGC
Organism: Oncorhynchus clarkii lewisi; assembly: GCF_045791955.1. Classification (NCBI taxonomy): domain Eukaryota; kingdom Metazoa; phylum Chordata; class Actinopteri; order Salmoniformes; family Salmonidae; genus Oncorhynchus; species Oncorhynchus clarkii. The sequence goes on along the minus strand of NC_092147.1, from coordinate 79,134,461 downwards.
TCCGTTGCTGTCATTGCAATGATAACACACCAAAAGGGGGATTTAATTGGGAAATCTGACCAATCTGGCAACCTCAACGCAGTATGTGTTTTCTCATCCCTCTATGTTTAGAATATCGAAAGCAAGCTAAATATCCAGTGAATAAACTAGACGTCTGGTTACCTGTAGGATACTGATGACGAGTATCCAATGGCACACAGAACCCAGCTTACATAGCCCTATGTCACAGAGATCTGCATGTGTATGTGGCTGTGGCGGTCACGAAATGTCACAGAGATCTGCATGTGTATGGGGCTGTGGCGGTCACGAAATGTCACAGAGATCTGCATGTGTATGGGGCTGTGGCGGTCACGAAATGTCACAGAGATCTGCATGTGTATGGGGCTGTGGCAGTCACGAAATGTCATCAGCCGGTGATTATCAAGCAAATAACTGTCGGTCTCACAGTAATTGACCATTAATTAACATGAACACATTTAGCATCTCCTGGCTTCCATACACAGCCTACAAGCCACGGGTGCAGACCTTTGGAACATCTACATTTGAAAAAGTCTAATAAACCCATATAATATAGCCTACACCTTCACAATAAATCCCTTATTTATTTCAGATAGGTCTAAAGAAATATGATATGAAGAAAATGTAGTCCATTTATGTTAGGTCCTGATCTGGCTATGCTAAATGGCTGTGTGCTACACTCGTTCATTTAGTAGACAATATTTGCTTATCATTCCATGGCATTATTTGATATTATTTTATAGTATGAAGAATACAATTGAACAAAGCTGAATAAAATAGAAATGATATTTTGAGATTTGAGGGAGTGCGCACATGGGCTATTCTGTGTTGAGCAGTTAACAAAGAAATGTAATTTATAGTTATGTAACTTTAGTTGTTCTACAAATGTTGGGCTATATGTTTCAATTTTTAATACATTGTAAGGCTACATGATGAGACTCTAATGATGATTTGAAAAAAGTTGCTTGAAAGGCATGATTTCTGATTTGGTTTGTTTTGCGCAGGCTGTACACACTTCATTAGTCTCTCATTCACAATTTGACAAGCACTTGATAATGCCTTGAATTTCCCAGCTGCATCCCCTTTGTGGATGTAATGCCCCCTAAAAAAATCCATGCCTTTTGCGACCAGTGGCCGCTCTGACCTGGAGTGCTGCGTTGTGCCCTTCTCCCTGAGTGCTGCACACTCCATTAGCACCTCTCACTCAGACGGATCCAATTCTGAGGTGCATATTGAAGCTATTGGAAGAACTGTCCACATTTACTTTTCATCAGCCAACAAGATGGGGAGGCCTAATGAACAGCAAAACCACTAGCCTATGTCTCCTATCCCCCATATTACAAAAGTAGACCTATTCTATTCTGTGCTTGAAATAAATATTCCAAACATAGTCTGGGACAGTTGTGGGATTCAATAGATCCCAAATTAATACAACCACTGCGTAATTTGTTTTTGTTGATAATGTTGCTGACGCAACAGATCAGAACAGTTAGCTGAAATTGTTGATAAATTATTAGGCTATTTCTTCACATTATAAACTCAGTAATGTGTACACGGCAGAAGCTCAAATGTTCCATTAGCGGAAAAACATCAAAAGTGACCGCAAATGCGATTATGCATGTAATGCTTTTATTATAAAAGGTGCATTTTTATGGTGAAAATGATCTTCTCTGAACTTGAAACTCACGTGCTGCGTATATATACCAGTTAGGCTCTGAAAAATGTTTTGTCCACTTTAGTTGTGATACAAACCTTATCAAAACATATAGGCCTATAGGCTAGGCTACATGAGGTGTGAGACTATCATTAAAAAAATTAACAAAAAAAAGGCAGTTTCTTCTGCTGGGCATCATTCACAAGTGATAGGCTAACATTGTCACCCATCAGACTATTCTTGATTTAATCTCATCTTTACATATACTAAATACTATATGTGTGTGAAATTAGTTTTGATTTAGAATGGACCATTATCATGCACCTGTCTTAAAACAGGGGCAGCGGGGAAAAAATGCAATAAAAAGCAAATGGAGGATGCTTTTCCGGTGATTTATCGTCATGACAGCCAGGTAGGCTATACTCCTATCATAACGATAAACAACGTGCTTAATATTAGGAAAGTTGAGTCATAAATATAGTAGGCCTAGCCTATAGACAGCTGATGGGATCCTCCTCTTTTTATTAGCGGACATCACTGTGTTTTCTCCCGCAATTACATAACCTATAGAAATGTTGCGCAACATGAGCTCATGGGCTCTAATGTAGTGTTTGATTAGATTTCCGATTACATTTGCATTGATGTCAGAGTGATTTAGAGGGACAATAGAGTGCAGTAGCAAGTTTGGTAGGCTACTAATGACCATCAGCAGCATCAGAGCTTGGAGAAGACTAATTACCGTGACTAAACGGTCAAATGGAATTTGTCTGCCTTCATGACTTGTGACCGCTGTTGTGGCGGTAATACGGTCTCTAGGAATAGAAAATTACAACAAGGCTAGAGAGTTTGAAATATATAGAATGTCTTCTTTAAATGTAGCTCTACTTGTCTAGACAAAAAATTAAAATAAAATCATTTCAGTTTTAAATTCGCTACAGGCCCTCCTTGTCCCCTCAACCACGTGAATGTCTGAACAGACAGCATAATATTACCATTTGGAAACACATTTGCAAGTACAAATATGTTTTTCGCAGCTGTGTGGTGTTGCTGTTGTAAGCAAATCTCTCCGCAACATGGCTGGGATCGACCTCCAACACAAGAGCCCCGAAAATACAATCTGCAGCTACAGTCATGAAGTAATCAAACCTGCTGGAGCGCACTGGATTTCAGCAAACAAACACCCGGTATTACTCAGTGAGAGAGAATGCTGGCTTGTTTTTGTAAAATAAAAGCTCATTTCAGCCAGTTTGCTTGGTTCTCGAGGATTTAGAAGGAGATGCTCGGTGCCGCTCTGAGATTTGATTATGAGTTCATTGAAGCATGAGAAGGGAGATGTAACGAGTGTGCTTGAGCATTTAATGAGGCTTTGTACTACAGCAAAGAAACAAAACACTGTCAATAAGCCAAACATTGCTTGAGGCTAATTCTAGTGTCCTTGCTGTGAGGAAACGTCTGAAAAGAGAGTTTGTCTTCATCATTGGGTGAGTCAGTGTCACTGGAAAGTAAATTTTGTAGCCTACTGTATTCTATACTATATATCAGGGTTTTCGTTAGGAGTAGGAAGATAAAAATGTATTGGACATATGAGAAATTTACCAGTACTCCATATGCATTAGGGCATCCACCCATCCAGTAAGCACCATCAATAAACAGGGGATATTGGTCAACTGAACGACATCTACATCTTTAAAAACAGCCTATAACAAATAACAAAAACACTATTCCTTGTGCAGCATTTGCAAAACTCTATAGCCTATTGTTGAATTGTTTTTTAATTTCCTAAAATAATAATTGTCCACCTCACAGTTCAGCTGTCAGAGATTTGAGCACTAAATGCATCAGGACATTGCATGCACAGACCAATAGGCTTAGGTGTCCACCATTGAAAAGAAAATGATCTAAAAAAGAGGGAGAAGCTTAGGCCCCAGAGAGAATGATATGCCGGCATCATGCTACAACACTGACATGCATTTCTTAATCCTTAGACTACTGCGTCTATATCCACTGAACAAAAAATATAAACCCAACATTTCATGAGCTGAAAAAGAAATGACCAAACGTATGCGGACACCTGCTCATTGAACATCTCATTCCAAAATCATGGTCATTAATATGTTGCTATAACATTCAGCCACAAGAGCATTAGTGAGGTTGGGCATTGATGTTGGGCGATTAGGCCTGGCTCGCAGTCAGCTTTCCAATTCACCCCAAAGGTGTTTGATGGAGTTGATGTTAGAGCTCTGTGCAGGCTAGTCAAGTTCTTCCACACCGATCGACAAACCATTTCTGTATGGACCTCGCTTTGTGCATGGTGGCATTGTCATGCTGAAACAAGAAAGGGTCTTCCCCAAATTGTTGCCACAAAGTTGGAAGTACAGAATCATCTAGAATGTCATTGTATGCTGTAGCGTTAAAATTTCCCTGCACTGAAACTAAGGGGCCTAGGGACAGATAGCGTCCTCCTGGCAGATAGCGTTCTGTTGGCATCCGCCAAACCCAGATTCCTCTGTCGGACTGCCAGATGGTGAAGCGTGATTCATCATTCCAAAGAACAGGTTTCCACTGCTCCTGAGTCCAATGGCAACGAGCTTTACACCACTACAGCCGGTGCTTGGCATTGCGGATGGGGATCTTGGCTTGTGTCCGACTGGAAACCCATTTCATGAAGTTCCAGACAAACAGTTATTGTGCTGACGTTGCTTCCAGAGGCTGTTTGGAACTCGTTAGTGAGTGTTGTAACCGAGGACAGACGATTTTTATGCACTACGCGCTTAAGCACTGGGCAGTCCTGTTCTGTGAGCTTGTGAGGCCCACCACGTTGTGGCTGATCCATCGCTGTTCCTAGACGTTTCCACTTCACAATAACAGCACTTACAGTTGACCGGGGAAGCTCTAGCACGGCCGAAATTTGACAAACTGACTTGTTGGAAAGGTGGCATCCTATGACGTTGCCAAGTTGAAAGTCACTGAGCTCTTCAGTAAGGCTATTCTACTCTCACTGTTTGTCTATGGAGATGTGTACTCGATTTTCTACAATTGTCAGCAACAGATGTGGCTGAAATAGTCTAATCCACTAATTTGAAGGGGTGTCCACAAACTTTAGTGTTTATATAGTGTATCTCCATGTTTCTGGTTTGTAACGCTTGTTACTTTCAACAAACGTGCCATCATCCATCATTTCATGCTTTCGACGATTTTAATAATTCATAAAGGTTCTACATTTATGTAAATTAACCATGCATCAACATCACAATGTTGTACAACCACCATATTTTGCAATATCATAAGACTAAAATAGGTCACATAATACCTATATTAACCATAATGTTCTCATCTCACTAATGAGAATGTAGTAGCATATCTTTCTCACCATTTAGAATGACTATTCATGCTTAGCCCTACCAATCAGGTGTGCACCAGCTGTCCTTGTCATGCACACTCCTCGTGTCTTGATAGAATAAAAAAATATACCTGTATATCTTCACAAGGCAAACACATCAGGTTTATCACATTTCCAAGGCTTGACAGAAGGTTAATAACCTCTAGATATACTACCAGTCAAACGTTTTAGAACACCACATTCAAGGGTTTTTATTTTTACTATTTTCTACATTGCAGAATAATAGTGAAGACATCACAACTATGAAATAACACATATGGAATCATGTAGTAACCAAAAATGGCTAAATCAAAATAGATTTTATATTTGAGATTTTTCAAATAGTCACCCGTTGCCTTGATGACAGCTTAGCACATTCTTGGCATTCTCTCAACCAGATTCACCTGTAATGCTTTTCCAACAGTCTTGAAGGAGTTCCCATATATACTGAGCACTTATTGGCTACTTTTCCTTCACTCTGCGGTCCGACTCATCCCAAACAATCTCAATTTGGTTGAGGTCGGGGGATTGTAGAGGCCAGGTCATATGATGCAGCACTCAATCACTTTAATTATTGGTATAAAAAAAAATTGCCCTTACACAGCCTGGAGGTGTGTTGTATCATTGTCCTGTTGAAAAACAAATGATAGTCCCACTAAGCCCAAACCAGATGTGATGGCGGATCGCTGCAGATTGCTGTGGAAGCCATGCTGGTTAAGTGTGCCTTGAATTCTAAATAAATTACTGACAATGTCACCAGCAAAGCACACCCACACCATCACACCTCCTCCTTCATGCTTCACAGTGGGAAATACACATGCAGAGATCATCCGTTCACCCACACCGCATCTCACAAAGATACGTCGGTTGGAACCAAAAATCCCAAATTTGGACTCCAGAACAAAGGACAGATTTACACCGGTCTAATGTCCATTGCTCGTGTTTCTTGGCCCAAGCAAGTCTCTTCTTATTGGTGTCATTTAGTAGTGGTTTCTTTGCTGCAATTCAACCATGAAGGCCTGATTCACACAGTCTCCTCTGAACAGTTGATGTTGAGATGTGTCTGTTACTGGAACTCTGGGATGCATTTACTTGGGCTGCAATTTCTGAGGCTGGTGTTGGGTTCTGAGAATATGAAATATACTTATGTCTCTGAGGGAGATAATGCAAGATATGATTTTTATTGTTAGCCATCAGGGATCCTCTGGGAGGAGAAGAGACACAGTCTGGTACTAGGCACCATGATATCCTTGATTTGGGGAATAGTGACCACAGAGGCCAGGTCAGATGAAGTGAGGAAGAACAGATATCACTAAGGTTCTGTCTAGCAACAGAGATGCATTGGCTGTTCAGATGTGTATCAGGAGACTCGGCCTAGGAGGAAGGGTTAAATATCAGTGCTTGTGTGAAATGTCATTAGCGCACTAGTGCAGCTGTATTGACCCTCTTGGAAGAATAAACTTGGTTCAGCTTTCATAGTGTCTGTTGAGTTTTTGACTCTGAGAATTAGAACCTAACACTGGTAACTGTAATGAACTTATCCTCTGCAGCAGAGGTCCCTCTGGGTCTTCCATTCCTGCGACGGTCCTCATGAGAGCCAGTTTCATCATTGCGCTTGATGGTTTTCGCAACTGCACAAATGTTCCGGATTGACTGACCTTCATGTCTTAAAGTAATGATGTACTGTCGTTTCTCTTTGCTTATTTGAGCTGTTCTTGCCATAATATGGATTTGGTCTATTACCAAATATAAACCACCCCTACCTTGTCACAACACAACTGTTTGGCTCGAACGCATTAAGGAAAGAAATTCCACAAATTCACTTTTAAGAAGGCACACCGGTTAATTGAAATGCATTCCAGGTGACTGCGTCATGAAGCTGGTTGAGATAATGCCAAGAGTGTGCAAAGCTGTCATCAAGGCAAAGGGTGGGTATTTGAAGAATCTCAAATATAAAATATATTGATGTATTCACTATTATTCTGCAATGTAGAAAATAGTAAAAATAAAGAAAAACCCTTGAATGAGTAGGTGTTCTAAAACCTTTGACCAGTAGTGTATATATTTTAAACACTAACCTGTCAATAAAAGCTTGAAGCTGATCCATCAAGTCAATTGATTAAGGCATAATTCTGATGATGTTATAATTTTGAAACATTGTCAGATATTTTATCTAACATTATAATATGAATATGAACTAGAGGAGACAATGGGCTGTACTGAAACCTTTACTCTATTCCAGGTCAACAGCGAATACCTTCGTCCCACCAGTCTCTCCTGTAACTTCTCCCAGGATAACACCCAAGACTAGCTAGCATGGTACTTGAAACCTATGCAGCAATTTATTCACTAGATTGGTTAAACAATGGCATATGTTATTAAACAACTCCACAATTGAAAAGAAATTCCGGGCGATTTTTTTTACTTACGTCACTCAAAACAACTTTTTTTTTAGTTGATAACTTGGCAAAACATGGTTGGACCGGCTGTTTTTTTGCAGGGAACTCCTCCGCATTAGGAATATGCTGACGTCACTATTTCATTCTAGCTCCTATCTTATCTGAGAAAGTGGGCGTGTTACTTTCGTCCCGGCTCGCCCCTACTTGTGACGCCACATGCAGGTAGATTTTGTTATTTGCGGGTAAGAATGTAGATTTCACCAGCCACATTGGTGGGTGGTCACACAGAGCATTTGGGAACAGATTTTTTTTATCCAAAGCCCACATGTAGAAGTTAGTCGAATTGACAAGAAATATTACAAAAAAGTCTGACTTTGTCCTGTATCTTGGCCAGTTACCTCGTTTTGTTCACATGCTAGGTTGTTTTCAATGTTAGTTTGAGTTTGCTGCAACTGTCTGCTGCTAGGAAAACATTTCAGTCTGAGATTGATCTGTTTTTACCATTGTATTGAATGTATTTATTTGAACATACAATGGTTAATAGACACAGGTCACAAAAATGAAATGAAATTAAGCAATATACCCATTTACTTCTTACTAGTAATATATATGTTGTTTTTGAAACAGAAAGCATGCTCATCCATTTAAAAATAAATAATTTGTGCAATTATGGAGGAAAAAATAATTTCTGGTAAACTGCTTGACTGAGGGACCTTACACATAATTGTATGTGTGGGGTACAGAGATGAGGTAGTCATTCAAAAATCAAGTTAAACACTATTATTGCACACAGAGTGAGTTCATACAACTTATGTGACTTGTTAAGCACATTTACTCCTGAACTTATTTAGCCTTGACATAACACTGTGATTGCATACTTACTGACTCAAGAGATTTCAGCTTTGAATTTTTAATGAATTTGTAAACATTTTGAAAAACATTCCACTTTGACATTATGGGGTATTGTGTGTAGGCCAGTGACAAAATGTCTACATCTAATCCATTTTAAATGCATGCTGTAACACAACAAAATGTGGAAAACGTCAAGGGGTGTGAATACATTCTTAAAGGTACTGTAGATACTATAGACAGTGTTGAAATGAATCCATTCTAGAGCAATAATACTGGTCAATCAAACAACTGTGCAGCATATGCTAGCAGCTTAGAACGCTTCCACAGTCTCCTTTAGGCCTGTACACACCCATAACCTTCATCCCTTCCCTCCATCTCTCCTATATATTGGCACAACCACGCTACAACAGATGCCAGTCATGTCACAAAGGGAATGAGGCACACAAAAAAAGTTGAAAGGCATGAAAAGAACAACAAGCCACGCTTCCCTCTCCTACAGTGCGAACACTTTGTTTTGCCTTACTTTGCTCATGGCTATGAGACTTCTGTGCTAGAAGTCTTCAAATTGGACACAGACTAATGCAGTAAACAGGCGTACTGCATATCTAAACAGTTTGTTCACAGACAAAATACAATCAAAGAGGTCTGAACAGAGTTCTGAGTGAGTATAAAACTAAAACTCCAGCTCATCTCCAACAATTTGTCATGACCTAGTGAAAATATTATCTTCAAAAGAACCAAGCCCTCAGGCAAAAGAGCCTTTAGAACACAAATGAGTCTTAAAAAATGAATCACTCTGTGATCTAACAGAGCATGGCCTTTTCACAAAATGTCTTACATGGACACCGTATACAAGCATAGAGACCCTGTTTTCTGTTCTCTCTTGACTCCCTGTACACGCCCAGTCAGTGAAGCTGGCCACTCAGATGCTCATATCAGACATGTCTGACACATTCATTAGATTCAGCAGCCATATCTGCTGTGGCACCAGTCAGCCAGCCAGTCAGTCAATCAATCAGCGAGTCAGTCAGGCGGCCCAGCATCTCTTTCATTAGCAGTAGTAATAATCCTGGGCTAGGCTGCCACTAACATTGAGTGGCTGCTGCCAACACACTGACACTGACTCAACTCCAGCCACTTTAATAATGGGAATTGATGGGAAATGATGTAAATATATCACTAGCCACTTTAAACAATGCTACCTTATATAATGTTACTTACCCTACATTATTCATCTCATAGGCATACGTATATACTGTACTCTATATCATCGACTGTATCCTTATGTAATACATGTATCACTAGCCACTTTAACTATGCCACTTTGTTTACATACTCATCTCATATGTATATACTGTACTCGATACAATCTACTGTATCTGCCTATGCTGCTCTGTACCATCACTCATTCATATATCCTTATGTACATATTCTTTATCCCCTCACACTGTGTACAAGACAGTAGTTTTGGAATTGTTAGGTTAGATTACTTGTTGGTTATTACTGCATTGTCGGAACTAGAAGCACAAGCATTTCGCTACACTCGCATTAACATCTGCTAACCATGTGTATGTGACAAATAAAATTTGATTTGATTTGATTTGATGACCAGCTATTAGAACATTTGGCGTCAGGCAGAGAGACAACTGAGTTCCACTTGGCCCATTCATTTCACTCATTTTCACATTACACTGAACAAAAATATAAAACGTAACACGTAAAGTGTTGGTTTCATGTTTCATGAGCTGAAGTAAAAAAAGATCCCAGAAATGTTCCATACACACAAAAAGCTTAATTCCTCTCAAATGTTCTGCACACATTTGTTTTATCCCTGTTAGTGAGCAGTTCTCCTTTTCCAAGATAATCCATTCACCTGACAGGTGTAGCATATCAAGAAGCTGATTAAACTGCATGATAATTACACAGGTGCACCTTGTGCTGGGGACAATAAAAGGCCACCTAAATGTGCAGTTTTCACAACACAATGCCACAGATGTCTCAAGTTGAGGGAGTGTGTAATTGGCATGCTGACTGCAGAAATGTCCGCAGAGCTGTTGCCAGAGAATGTTAATTTCTCTACCATAAGCCGCCTCCGACGTTGTTTCAGAAGTACGTCCAACCGGCCTCACAACAGCAGACCACGTGTAACCACGCCAGCCCAGGACCTCCACATCCCGCTTCTTCACCTGTGGGATCGTCTGAGACCAGCCACCCGGACAGCTGATGAACCTGTGGGTTTGCACAACCGAAGACTTTTTGCATAAACTGTCAGAAACCAGGGAAGCTCACCTGCGTGCTCGTTGTCCTAACCAGGGTCTTGACCTGACTGCAGTTTGGCATCGTAACAGACTTCAGTGGGCAAATGCTCACCTTCAATGGCCACTGGCACGCTGGAGAAGTGTGCTCATCACGGAAGAATCCCAGTTTCAACTGTACTGGGCAGATGGCAGACAGTGTGTGTGGGCGAGCAGTCTACTGATGTCAACGTTGTGAACAGAGTGCCCCATGGTGGCGATGGGGTTATGGTATGGGCATGCATAACCTACGGACAACAGAAACAATTTCATTTTATCGATGGCAATTTGAATATACAGAGATACCGTGACGAGATCCTGAGGCCCATTGTCGTGCCATTTATCCACCACCATCACCTCATGTTTCAGCATGATAATGCACAGCCCCATGTCGCAAGGATCTGTACACAAGTCCTGGAAGCTGATAATGTCCCAGTTCTTCCATGGACTCCATATGTAACGGATGTGAAATGGCTAGCTTAGTTAGCGGTGCGCGCTAAATAGCGTTTCAATCGGTGACGTCACTTGCTCTGAGACCTTGAAGTAGTGGTTCCCCTTGCTCTGCAATGTCCGCAGCTTTTGTGGAGCGATGGGTAACGATGCTTCGTGGGTGACTGTTGTTGATGTGTGCAGAGGGTCCCTGGTTCGCGCCCGGGTATGGGCGAGGGGATGGTCTAAAGTTATACTGTTACACATACTCATTAGGCATTGACTGGTTTTCTGATCTACGCCCTACTATTTTCTTAAGGTATCTGTGACCAACAGATGTATACTGTATCTGTATTCCCAGTCATGTGAAATTCATAGATTAGGGCCCAATTCATTTATTTCAATTGACTGATTTACTTATAAGAACTGTAACTCAGTAGAATCTTAGAAATTGTTGCATGCTGCGTTTATATTTTTGTTCAGTGTAGTACATAGCATCTCATCAGATTAGTCTGAGCCTTCCTTATGTGCTAAAGATCACACACTTAAGTTAACATAGAATCTAATGACAATTCTGGCATTCGACACCTCTTGGAAAAGTGTACCTTTCCCTATCAAACAATGACTAAAGAAGTCTTCCCAAAACAATTCAACAGGATGTCAATCAGTTTTGAAAACCAAATGCTAAAGAATCATTTGCCAGCAAAATCTTGAAAAAGTATGCTGAAACATCATAATACACACCAAAGCAGTTTCTCAACTATTTAAGAGGCATATCATTTCCAATAATAAGTCTGGAGATGCAACGCAATTAAAGTAGCAACTTGTCTTGAGTATGTATAAATAGAAATATAAATCTGAGAGAGTGTTAATAAAGTCAGGAACGTTGGGTGTATGTTTGGGTTTTCTTGCATAGGCTGGTGGGTAATTATCTCAGAGAGAAGCTGAAAGAGAGAGTGGGCTGCCTGCCTGTGTTGTGCTGAGTTGAGCTGACAGACACACACCAATGGAAGCTCTCCCTTTGACAGGTTCACCCACTGTGATTAAGTCTCACTTGGCGAGCTCGGGCCTTTTTTAATGTGTCCTATTCAAATGCTCAAGTAGATATGTCTATGTCAGGGATGGGCAACTGGCCTCTTGCAGGCCTGCGGATCAATTTCTCGGGAACTCAGGCTCGGGGTCTCAACTTACTGTTTAGCGTCAGAATAGTAGAATATACATGGTGCAATTATTTTATTGTGCATCAGCAGTATTTCTTGTTGGGGGGGAGGGGGGTTGCCCATCCCTGGTCTATATTATAGTGCACGGAGCTTCCTTCCATCTCATACTGCACAAATAAACTGCAAACCTGGTTTCAAAAAACAGATAAAGCAACACCTCGTGGCACAACGCCTCTCCCCTATTTGACCTAGATAGTTTGTTTGTATGCATTGATATGTAGGCTACGTGTGACTTTTTAAAAATGTATGTAGTTCTGTCCTTGAGCTGTTCTTGTCTAATGATGTTCTGTATTATGTCATTCTGTATTATGTTTCATGTTTTGAAACAGGAAGATTAGCTTCTGGAAGATTAGGAAGATTAGCTGCTGCTTTTGCAACAGCTAATGGGGATCCTAATAAAATACCAAATAGTGCCATCTCTGGTAATACTGGGGCAGTATCGAGAGGTTCAAGTCGTAGACCAGAGTCGGGGATGATTCGCATTGTGAATAACAGCACCATTATAGTGAGGGTTGAGCACATACTGTATCAGAGCTGATGTCAGCTAATATTAGAATGAATCAATTTCTTCACTTGATAGAGTAATGTGGAAAGGAAGTGTGTTCTGTTGATAAAAAAAATAAGCATTGACATAAGAGCTTGGCTGATAATGACAATGAGTTAACATGAAAATAATAGATATGCTTTAATATAGGTACTCTATCAACTCTTCAGAGTTCGGGAACACCAGTACTTACTCTTGTTGAAGATGCTGCTATGTCTGGTCTGTATCCAGGTAGCAGGGGCAGCAGGGGTCCGTAGAGAGCCAGTGGGTCTGGCCAGGTGAGAGAGGCAGGGCACCCCGTGCTGTCCGAAGTGGCGCTACCCCTGAAACACAGCACAGACAGGGAATGTTATTTACTGCACATTAAAATGACCTAGAACAGCTACGAATGAGCCAATCGTCTTTATTTTGGATTTGGGTGTCAACGACTTTTGAGCACTTTGTATACCGCCAAACTAGCTCTAGTCCACGCAACCGTCTGGTCCTTAGATATGCATGGGCCAAAGAGTCTGGTCCTTAGATATGCATGGGCCAAAGAGTCTGGTCCTTAGATATGCAGGGGCCAAAGAGTCTGGTCCTTAGATATGCATGGGCTAAAGAGTCTGGTCGCATAGAGATCCTACTATAATTATTAAGTATTCTAATTCTATGGATTGTCATTCATTTAGTATTTTGGAGAAATACACCCTGTGCATACAAAGAAAGGTTATCCAGCACTCAACGTCTTTACTTTGGTGAGTTAAAGATTTAGATTATATGACTTAATTTGTAATTTATTTCATAATTTTTGGGGGGAGCTAAACAAAATGGGGGCCTGGTGACTCACACTAAATTCTACCGCTGCTCTGTTGTTTGCTACATACTTTAGTCTGAGACTCATTGAAGTCGTCTGTAGTGTCGCGAGGAATGAGGGGTGTTGTACAAAACAAAGCAATCAGCAATTGTATTGTCTCTAACCAATCAGAGTATCAAATGACAAATTTTCTAACTGCCACTTCTTCACATTATCCACTAAATTGGCCAGAATTAAAAAAGATTTGTCGTTCTTTCACTTTGTTATTTTGTATTTTGTAGTGTTCAGATTTACATATTAAAAAGGACACTTCCAACGCTGCACATTGGTCCGATATCTCTTACTCCTCGTCAGAAGAAGAGGACGAGCGTTACAAATTTGGAAAACGGCTAACATTACATTATGGATAACGTACAGGTAAATAAGATTATTAGGAAAGCTATATTCAATGTAATTAAAGCTATAATGAAGTGTTTAAATTATAAGCAGGTCGGCTTCATCTGACCTGGACCTCAGATCCTGGTATTAGGCTACATGGGTGACTGGTTAAGAATTATTGGGTGATATAATCCTGCTATTCTGTGTGAAATAGCTGTACAAATGCATTTTCTGTCTGTTAAATTAGATTGATTTCTGTTGAATGTACTCACAGGCTCATGCTTATTGCCACTGTGTGTTCTATTACAATACGTTTCAGCATTTCATGAGTCTTCTCACACCTGCAGAAGGCAAGGAACTGTGAAAATAAAAAAGGCCTCTAGAACAGAACATCCTGTTACAGATCATGTCTCTCATATCTGTGACAGCTGCCATGTGTGCTGCAGCTTCAGAAATGACTCACAGCAGCAGGGCACTGAACATGGAAAAGTGAGGGTATGTACGTGCATTTTCTTGTTGGCGTTTTGACAATTTATCTATCTATCTTGTCTGCTGTTGGACAAAGACAGAAGCGTCGAATGAGAGAGAGACAGCTCAGGAAATGAACCAGCGGATGTGAATACAACTCAACTCAATCAAATCAAATCTAAATGTATTTGTCACATACACATGGTGAGCAGATGTTAATGCGTGTGTAGCGAAATGCTTGTGCTTCTAGTTCCGACAATGCAGTAATAACCAATGAGTAATCTAACCTAACAATTCACAACTACTACCTTATACACACAAGTGTAAAGGGATGAAGAATATGTACATAAAGTGATGGTACAGAGCGGCATAGGCAAGATGCAGTAGATGGTATCGAGTACAGTATATACATATGAGATGAGTAATTTAGGGTATGTAAACATATAAAAGTGGCATAGTTTAAAGTGCCTAGTGATACATGTATAACATAAAGATGGCAAGATGCAGTAGATGGTATCGAGTACAGTATATACATATGAGAAGAGTAATGTAGGGTATGTAAACATTATATTAAGTGGCATTGTTTAAAGTGGCTAGTCATACATTTTTTACATCAATTTTTTCAATATTAAAGTGGCTGGAGTTGAGTCAGTATGTTGGCAGCAGCCACTCAATGTTAGTGGTGGCTGTTTAACAGTCTGATGGCCTTGAGATAGAAGCTGTTTTTCAGTCCCTCGGTCCCTGCTTTGATGCACCTGTACTGACCTCGCCTTCTGGATGATAGCGGGGTGAACAGGCAGTGGCTCGGGTGGTTGTTGTCCTTGATGATCTTTATGGCCTTCCTGTGACATCGGGTGGTGTAGGTGTCCTGGAGGGTAGGTAGTTTGCCCCCGGTGATGCGTTTGGCAGACCTCACTATCCTCTGGAGAGCCTTACGATTGTGGGCCGGAGCAGTTGCCGTACGCTGCTGCGCCTTCTTCACCACGCTGTCTGTGTGGGTGGACCAATTCAGTTTGTCCGTGATGTGAACGCCGAGGAACTTAAAACTTACTACCCTCTCCACTACTGTCCCGTCGATGTGGATAGGGGGGTGCTCCCTCTGCTGTTTCCTGAAGTCCATGATCATCTCCTTTGTTTTGTTGACGTTGAGTGTGAGGTTATTTTCCTGACACCACACTCCGAGGGCCCTCACCTCCTCCCTGTAGGCCGTCTCGTCGTTGTTGGTAACTAAGCCTACCACTGTAATGTCGTTCGCAAACTTGATGATTGAGTTGGAGGCGTGCAAGGACACGCAGTCGTGGGTGAGCAGGGAGTACAGGAGAGGGCTCAGAACGCACCCTTGTGGGGCCCAAGTGTCGAGGATCAGCGGGGTGGAGATGTTGTTACCTACCCTCACCACCTGGGGGCGGCCCGTCAGGAAGTCCAGTACCCAGTTGCACCGGGCGGGGTCGAGACCCAGGGTCTTGAGCTTGATGACGAGTTTGGAGGGTACTATGGTGTTAAATGCTGAACTGTAGTCGATGAGCAGCATTCTCACATAGGTATTCCTCTTGTCCAGATGGGTTAGGGCAGTGTGCAATGTGGTTGCGATTGCGTTATCTGTGGACCTATTGGGGTGGTAAGCAAATTGGAGTTGGTCTAGAGTGTCAGGTAGGGTGGAGGTTATATGGTCCTTGACTAGTCTCTCAAAGCACTTCATGATGACGGAAGTGAGTGCTACGGGGCACAACATAGTGACACAACATGTAGCTCAGTTACCTTAGCTTTCTTGGGAACAGGAACAATGGTGGCCCTCTTGAAGCATGTGGGAACAGCAGACTGGGATAAGGATTGATTGAATATGTCCGTAAACACACCAGCCAGCTGGTCTGCCCATGCTCTGAGGACGCGGCTGGGGATGCCGTCTGGGCCTGCAGCTTTGCGAGGGTTAACATTTTTAAATGTTTTACTCACGTCGGCTGCAGTGAAGGAGAGTCCGCAGGTTTTGGTAGCGGGCTGTGTCAGTGGCACTGTATTGTCCTCAAAGCGAGCAAAGAAGTTGTTTAGTCTGTCTGGGAGCAAGACATCGTGGTCCGCGACGGGGCTGGTTTTCTTTTTTGTAATCCGTGATTGACTGTAGACCCTGCCACATACCTCTTGTGTCTGAGCCGTTGAATTGTGACTCTACTTTGTCCCTATACTGACGCTTAGCTTGTTTGATTGCTTTGTGGAGGGAATAGCTACACTGTTTGTATTCGGTCATGTTTCCGGTCACCTTGCCCTGGTTAAAAGCAGTGGTTTACGCTTTCAGTGTCATGCGAATGCTGGCATCAGTCCACGGTTTCTGGTTTGGGAATGTTTTAATAGTTGCTGTGTGTATGACATCGCCGATGCACTTGCTAATAAACTCGCTCACCGAATCAACGTATTCATCAATGTTGTTGTTTGACGCAATGCGGAACATATCCCAATCCACGTGATCGAAGCAATCTTGAAGCATGGAATCAGATTGGTCGGACCAGCGTTGAACAGACCTGAGCGTAGGAGCTTCCTGTTTTAGTCTCTGTCTATAGGCAGGGAGCAACATAATGGAGTCGTGGTCAGCTTTTCCGAAAGGAGGGCAGGGGAGGGCCTTATATGCGTTGCGGAAGTTAGAATAACAATGATCCAGGGTTTTACCAGCCCTGGTAGCACAATCGATATGCTGGTAGAATTTAGGGAGTCTTGTTTTCAGATTAGCCTTGTTAAAAGCCTTAGGATATGTGGTTTCCAGTTTACATAGAGTCAAATAAAGTTTGTTCAGGGCCATCGATGTGCCCGTCTCTGGAGCCTGACCAGAAGACCGCTTCCTCTGCCCCTTTTACGGCGTCGTTGTTTTGGTTCGCCGGCTGGGATCCGATCCATTGTCCTGGGTGGTGGGCAAAACAGAGGATCCGCTTCGGGAAAGTCGTATTCCTGGTCGTAATGATGGTGAGTTGACGTTGCTCTTATATCCAGTAGTTCCTCCCGACTGTATGTAACAACACCTAAGATTACCTGGGGTACCAATGTAAGAAATAACACGTAAAAAAACAAAATACTGCATCGTTTCCTAGGAACGCGAAGCGAGGCGGCCATCTCTGCCGGTGCTGTTCAACAGGATAAACTGCTGTTCAACAGGATAAACCTCATCCCAGACCCAGGCTTCTAAAATGTTCTGTCTGACAGCCGAAGCTGTCAGGAAATATGACAGGAGACAGGAAACAAATTAAAAAGATTCTGGAAAGTCCCTCTCCCACTGCCAGTGCAACGAGCAGAGTTGAAGCTTAAAATACATTTAAAAATCTACAGGGTTCGAATATGGCAATTTCGTACATGTGACAAACCGGGTTCTACTATTATTCGCTCTCCTTGGGGTTTGATTACAAATGACTCTGAGGCTTTTCTTCATAATTTACAGCCCTTTTCTAAGTGTAAATATGAGTGTTTACTGTGTTAGACATGAGTGTAGCTGCAGCACTAGTATGGGGCAGTGTAGGAGGCAGGAGAGCTACAGTTTGTCTTACAATAATGATTCAGGTGTTGCATAACCATAATCCATTAAGTATCTAAAGGAACAAATAGCTGTATGTTTCTCAATCCATGCTGTATTCAGGTGATAGAAGGGATAACTTTCCTCTGTCAATTATACTGACTCACTCCACAGAGTATCTCTTGATGTTAATCAAGTGTGACATATCGCTACTTTGATTACTTTGCAGAAAATTAACCACGTCCATTTATATGTCCTGGAGCATTGGCAATATTACATTGTAATGACACACCACTGTAAAGACATTGTAATGACACTGTAATGACTCTTCTCTTACAAGAGGGATAACCCTATCACTTTACCCGCTCTGTCTGACCCCTCTTCAAGCTTCGGTCCAGTAGCGCTGCATGCTCTTTTTCCTCAGATCTCCATGCCTGCTCCTCTGGTCTGTGACAGACGCTTCCATAATCAGTCTCAATTCACCGTGCTCTGTATAATTACCCTTCCTCAGGCTACCAGCTGGGCCCTCAGCCACAGGAAGTGGTTTTGTGTGTGGCGGGTCACCCATCACTCCCGCTAGAGGACTCGTGGCGAGGGAAAATATGCTGCAGTGTTATACTGTTATCAAGAGATAACTGACTAACTGAGATGAGTTAAAGCAAGTTTTGCATTAGCACACACACACACACACACACACACACACACACACACACACACACACACACACACACACACACACACACACACACACACACACACACACACACACACACACACACACACACACACAGTTTATCCATACACACAGAGTCCCCATTCCTCTTATCCATATCTAGTCCAGAGTCTATTGTCCAGGGCAGGCATTTCCTGAAGAGACCCTTAGGGGACCCTGAAGGGGTTGATGAGGAGCAAGCCTCCAGCCCTCACACTGATTGATGTCAGCCTGTAATCTCCATAGCCACCTGGTGAAGTCTGATTTAGTGAGGCCACTCTGGGCACAACCTGACAGGGATCGATGCATCCCTGTTGGCACCATGCAGCCCTGGACCAAGCCACTGGCTCTGGCAGCTACTGAGGAGAGAGAGGGAAGGAGGGGAGAAAGAAAAAAGAGAAAGGGGCAGGGAGAAAAGGGAGAAAGAGAGAGGGGGAGGAGGGAGAAAAGAGAGGGGGAGGAAGGAGAAAAGAGAGAGAGAGGGAGATGGGGGTAGGGATAACAGAGAGAGGGGGAGGATTGAGAAAAGAGAAATATGGGGGAGTAAGGAGAGAAGAGAAAGAGAGAGAGGGGAGGAGGGAGAAAAGAGAGTGGTGAGGAGGGAGAAAATAGAGAGGGGGAGGAGGGAGAAAACATCAATAGTGACACAATAGCATTCAAGATAGTCCACAGGTGCAATTTAGAGCATCAGTGTTCCTGACCAATATTGCAAGAAGCATCTCTATCAAATCACCCGGAAGCATCTATATCAAATCACCCAGTACCTCTTCTCAACAGACCATTGTATATCATTCATTTTATTTTGGGAACCAGTTCATCAGGACACAAATGAAAGCACACCTAGGATGCACTTTTCATTACAGTAAATTGTCAACTGCTGACATTCCATAAGGACACAGTCTTTTCATTTTGGATGAATTTTCCCTGCTTTGGGGTTATGTTACTGCGCTGCTGTGAGCAATGTTGACTGTCAGGCATATGCTGTTTTCCTCGCCAGGGAAATTGCTCCCTAGCCATTCAGCCACAGAGTTTTTATTCAAGATTAGTGATATGAAATAATAGCTTTTCTGGGAACACAACCAAAGAGACTAACTCAGTGTATCCAGTTCCATTTAGAGGAAAATTAGTCTGTGTACTTTGTTAGCTGGAAACACAAAGGCTAAATTTAACTAAAGTGATAGTCCAGCAATAGTGAAATTGAAGGTTGTCACATTAGGGCTTGGCTAGACATGAAACAAAGTGTTGGCAGGTCCA
The DNA here is from genome assembly GCF_045791955.1 of Oncorhynchus clarkii lewisi. Taxonomy (NCBI): domain Eukaryota; kingdom Metazoa; phylum Chordata; class Actinopteri; order Salmoniformes; family Salmonidae; genus Oncorhynchus; species Oncorhynchus clarkii. The sequence goes on along the minus strand of NC_092147.1, from coordinate 79,114,577 downwards.
CTGGCCATTTTTCTGCTATTGTTTTGATGTCCCTGAAACAGCCATTAAATATATTAGTGATGAAGAAAGCATCACTCTGGCTGCATTCACACAGGCAGCCCAATTTTGATATTTCTTTTACAAAATGGTATTTTGGCCAATCAGATCAGCTCTAAAAAAGATCTGATGTAAAAAGATCTGATGTGATTGGTCAAAATGCGAATTAGTGGAAAAAAGATCGGCATTGGGCTGCTTGTGTAAACACAGCCATGTTTCTGTTTGAGGGTAACCCTTTTGTTTTGTTCTAAATGAAAGCGCCGTCTCAGCCGATGATTATAGGAATAATAATTGATGAGTGATGGGACATTCACGTGCTTGTTGGAAGTCTTATGTCTGACATGATTGTGTTCAAGTGCTTTTGAAGTTGGAACAATTCTTCAACCAATAAGATTTTAGATCGCTAGATACAGTGCCTTGCGAAAGTATTCAGCCCCCTTGAACTTTGCGACCTTTTGTCACATTTCAGGCTTCAATCATAAAGATATAAAACTGTATTTTTTTGTGAAGAATCAACAACAAGTGGGACACAATCATGAAGTGGAATGACATTTATTGGATATTTCAAACTTTTTTAACAAATCAAAAACTGAAAAATTGGGCGTGCAAAATTATTCAGCCCCTTTACTTTCAGTGCAGCAAACTCTCTCCAGAAGTTCAGTGAGGATCTCTGAATGATCCAATGTTGACCTAAATGACTAATGATGATAAATACAATCCACCTGTGTGTAATCAAGTCTCTGTATAAATGCAGCTGCACTGTGATAGTCTCAGAGGTCCGTTAAAAGCGCAGAGAGCATCATGAAGAACAAGGAACACACCAGGCAGGTCCGAGATACTGTTGTGAAGAAGTTTAAAGCCGGATTTGGATACAAAAAGATTTCCCAAGCTTTAAACATCCCAAGGAGCACTGTGCAAGCAATAATATTGAAATGGAAGGAGTATCAGACCACTGCAAATCTACCAAGACCTGGCCGTCCCTCTAAACTTTCAGCTCATACAAGGAGAAGACTGATCAGAGATGCAGCCAAGAGGCCCATGATCACTCTGGATGAACTGCAGAGATCTACAGCTGAGGTGGGAGACTCTGTCCATAGGACAACAATCAGTCGTATATTGCACAAATCTGGCCTTTATGGAAGAGTGGCAAGAAGAAAACCATTTCTTAAAGGTATCCATAAAAAGTGTAATTTAAAGTTTGCCACAAGCCACCTGGGAGACACACCAAACATGTGGAAGAAGGTGCTCTGGTCAGATGAAACCAAAATTGAACTTTTTGGCGACAATGCAAAACGTTATGTTTGGCGTAAAAGCAACACAGCTGAACACACCATCCCCACTGTCAAACATGGTGGTGGCAGCATCATGGTTTGGGCCTGCTTTTCTTCAGCAGGGACAGGGAAGATGGTTCAAATTGATGGGAAGATGGATGGAGCCAAATACAGGACCATTCTGGAAGAAAACCTGATGGAGTCTGCAAAAGACCTGAGACTGGGACGGAGATTTGTCTTCCAACAAGACAATGATCCAAAACCTAAAGCAAAATCTACAATGGAATGGTTCAAAAATAAACATATCCAGGTGTTAGAATGGCCAAGTCAAAGTCCAGACCTGAATCCAATCGAGAATCTGTGGAAAGAACTGAAAACTGCTGTTCACAAATGCTCTCCATCCAACTTCACTGAGCTCGAGCTGTTTTGCAAGGAGGAATGGGAAAAAATGTCAGTCTCTCGATGTGCAAAACTGATAGAGACATACCCCAAGCGACTTACAGCTGTAATCGCAGCGAAAGGTGGCTCTACAAAGTATTAACTTAAGGGGTCTGAATAATTTTGCACGCCCAATTTTTCAGTTTTTGATTTGTTAAAAAAGTTTGAAATATCCAATAAATGTCGTTCCACTTCATGATTGTGTTTTTGATTCTTCACAAAAAAATACAGTTTTATATCTTTATGTTTGAAGCCTGAAATGTGGCAAAAGGTCGCAAAGTTCAAGGGGGCCGAATACTTTCGCAAGGCACTGTAAGCTAGCTGACGTTGCTAATAAAGTTAGCTAGCTTGCTTAACATTTAGAATATGGTCAAACTATCTACATTCTACTGTAACGATGTGCGCTGATAGTCGGGAAGCAAGTTCAGGGAGTGAGTGTTTTAATAAACAAACAGGACATAATACAAAACAAGAAACAGAAACAATGATGCCTGGGGAAGGAACCGTAGGGAATGACATACTGTATAAAGGGCAGGTAATCAAGGAGGTGATGGAGTCCAGGTCCGTGTCATAATGTCATAATGCGTGAAAGAATATGGTCAAACTATCTACATTCTACTGGTGACAGGTGTGCGCCATAACGAGCAGCCATGTGACCTAGAGGCTGGAGAGGGACACGTGACATCTACATTCTCCACATTGATGAGTTTGGAATGGTCAAAAACTGTTTTGTTTTCATCTTTTGGTTGAAAAGTGGTGAATTGTCAGAACTCGTGTAACAACATTTTCTCTGAGTTTCCCCATGAACTTATAATTACGACTTGGATAGTCGTTCAAGTGAAACTTCCCAGTCAAAACTCAGAACTTCCGTTAACTCCAACAGCACAGGATCAAACCCGAGAGCCTAATAACTATAACAGAATGCATTAAAATAACTATTCTCTTTGATTTCTTCATCATTTAAAATGAAAGAAAAAGCACTTGAACATTTGAGTTCTCATTGCAGGTGCATGGGAACAATGTGATTACTTTAAAGAAAAGACAAACTAGCACAATGCTCTTGCTCGTATAACTTATTTTTATTAAAGCTTACATGATGGCCTTTTGGCCTTTCAAGAGTAATTTCTTCATAATTTAACACCAAAAGGTTGAATAAAATCACACATGACCGACAAATAATTGAACCAACTCTGTCAGATTAAATATTGATTGTGAAAAACAATTTCATATGAATTGTTTCCATCCTTTTATTTAGAAGAGAAACTTAAAGCACTAAAACAATAAAGCGAATAAACAAAACTTGACGCTACATGCAGTGCAGAAAGCAACTACACACAAACATAGTCAAGATCCCACAAATCACAATGGGGAAAATGGCTAAATCAGAGACAACGATAAACAGCTGCATCTGAATGGGAACTATATCAGGCCACCATAGAAATACAATTCCCCTTGACAACCCACCCTAAATCACACCCCGACCCAACCGACATAGAGAATAAACAGCTTTCTATGGTCAGGGCGTGACAGTACCCCCCCCCCCCCCCCCCCAAAGGTGCGGACTCCGACCGCAAAACCTGACTCAATAGGGGAGGGTCCGGGTGAGCATCTACCATCGGGGGCGGCTCCGGTGCGGGGCGCGTCGCCAGAGGCTCCGGACCGTGGATCGTCGCAGGGCACTCCGCACCGTAGATCGTCGCCAGAGGCTCCGGACCGTGGATCGTCGCAGCGGACTCCGCATCATAGATCGTCGCCGGAGGCTCCGTACTGAGAATCCCGCTGGAGGCTCCGCCGACAGTTCCCAGTACAGAGCTTCCGGCGACGTTTCACGGTCCGGTTCCTCCGCCGACAGATCTGCGGTCCGGAGCCTCCAGCGACGATGCACGGTCCGGTTCCTACGGCGACGATCCAAGGTCCGGTTCCTACGGTGACGACCAACGTTCCGGTTCCTCCGGTGACGACCCATTGTCCGGAGCTTCCAGTGACGATCCCCGCACCAGAGCCGCCATGGAGGACAACGTATCTGTAAGCGGAGTGGGTACTTCGTCCCGCACCGGAGACGCCCCCGACGGTACATGCCCACCCTCCCCTATTGAGTCTTGCGTTTTGCGGTCGGAGTCCGTTTTTGTTTGGTGAGTTTTGATTTATTAAAATATGTGGAACTCGACGCACGCTGCGCCTTGTCCATTCATTATGACAAGTGTGACACAATACTTAATCAGATGAGAGCAACATTGTCACTGATTAAAGTGCTGGGGGCGAATCACATCGTCGGAGGGATTGACAAAGAAAACAAAATGAATGCATCGGAAGGATTCTTTATTAAGATAGGCATTTGAATGTCCCTGCACTGTGGGGCCGAATTAGACACATAGTCAGACCAAGTACGGGGAGGTTGGGACGAAAAGCTACATGAGATAAAGTGATGGAGAGGTAATGAGAAAAAGAGATGAGAAGAGGGAATGAGGGAGAATGAGAGATAGAGCATGATAGGGTAATGACAGGAAGGAACTTGAATGTGCTGTTAGGAGGCTGACAGGCCGAGCAGGGAAGGTGACCGAGGCTGTAAGAACAGCAGGAGGATCAGAAACGACAGCAGACTAACTGGAGATGAATGAAACAGGAGCAGAGGTGACCTACAGAGAAACACCCAGAGAGAGGAACGACAAACAACAGAGGGAGGTAGAGGAGGAACAGATGTAGAAAAAGAAAGATCATGGGGAGGACCGACAGAAAACAGAGGGAGGTAGAGGAGAAACAGATCCAGAGAGAACAAGCAGACACCCAGAGAGAACATACAGACTATCAGAGAGAACATATATACTATCAGAGAGAACAAACAGACACCCAGAGAGAACAAACAGACACCCAGAGAGGACATACAGACACCCAGAGAGAACATATAGACACCCAGAGAGAACATATAGACTATCAGAGAGAACAAACAGACACCCAGAGAGAACAAACAGACACCCAGAGAGAACATATAGATTATCGGAGAGAACAAACAGACACCCAGAGAGAACAAACAGAGACCCAGAGAGAACATATAGACTATCAGAGAGAACATATAGACTATCAGAGAGAACATATAGACTATCAGAGAGAACATATAGACTATCAGAGAGAACATATAGACTATCAGAGAGAACATATAGACTATCAGAGAGAACATATAGACTATCAGAGAGAACAAACAGACACCCAGAGAGAACATATAGACACCCCGAGAGAACATACAGACAACAAGAGAGAACATATAGACACCAAGAGAGAACATACAGACACCCAGAGAGAACATATAGACTATCAGGGAGAACAAAGAGACACCCAGGGAGAGCATATAGACACCCAGAGAGAACATACAGACACCCAGAGAGAACATATAGACAATCAGGGAGAACAAAGAGACACCCAGGGAGAACATACAGACACCCAGAGAGAACATATAGACACCCAGAGAGAACAAATAGACTATCAGAGAGAACATATAGACACCCCGAGAGAACATACAGACACCAAGAGAGAACATGCAGACGCCCAGAGAGAACATATAGACTATCAGAGAGAACATACAGATACCCAGAGAGAACAAACAAACACCCAGAGAGAACATATAGAAACCCAGAGAGAACATACAGACTATGAGAGAGAACATAGAGTCACCCAGAGAGAACATACATACACCCAGAGAGAACATACATACACCCATAGTGAATATATAGAAACCCAGAGAGAACAAACAGACACCCAGAGAGAACATACAGATACCCAGAGAGAACAAACAGACACCCAGAGAGAACATATAGAAACCCAGAGAGAACATACAGACTATGAGAGAGAACATAGAGACACCCAGAGAGAACATACATACACCCAGAGAGAACAAACAGACACCCAGAGAGAACAAACAGACAACAGGAGAGAACATATAGAAACCCAGAGAGAACATACAGACTATGAGAGAGAACATATAGACACCCAGAGAGAACAAACAGACACAACAGAGAGAACATATAGACTATCAGAAAGTACATATAGACACCCAGAGAGGATATACATACACCCAGAGAGAATATACAGACACCCAGAGAGAACAAACAGACACCCAGAGGGAACATACAGACACCCAGAGAGAACATATAGACTATCAGAGAGAACATATAGACTATCAGAGAGAACAAACAGATATCCAGAGAGAACATATAGACACCCCGAGAGAACATACAGACAACAAGAGAGAACATATAGACACCAAGAGAGAACATACAGACACCCAGAGAGAACATATAGACTATCAGAGAGAACATACAGATACCCAGAGAGAACAAACAAACACCCAGAGAGAACAAACAGACACCCAGAGAGAACATATAGAAACCCAGAGAGAACATACAGACTATGAGAGAGAACATAGAGACACCCAGAGAGAACATACATACACCCAGAGAGAACAAACAGACACCCAGAGAGAACAAACAGACACCCAGAGAGAACATATAGAAACCCAGAGAGAACATACAGACTATGAGAGAGAACATAGAGACACCCAGAGAGAACATACATACACCCAGAGAGAACAAACAGACACCCAGAGAGAACAAACAGACACCCAGAGAGAACAAACAGACAACAGGAGAGAACATATAGAAACCCAGAGAGAACATACAGACTATGAGAGAGAACATAGAGACACCCAGAGAGAACATAAAGACACAACAGAGAGAATATATAGAAACCCAGAGAGAACATATAGACTATCAGAGAGTACATATAGACTATCAGAGAGAACAAACAGACACCCAGAGAGAACATATAGACACACAGAAAGAACAAACAGACAGACACAGACCTGGAACATGATGACACTCTTTATGTTCCTAGACACAGACAGACTTGTAGAGAGCCATGGACAACAGGGACACAGAGAGGCCAGAGATACAGGTTGGCATAGAGACATTCAGACATATATACTGTACAGAGTATTAGGAGAAGAGGCATATAAACACAGAGATATATTGTATAGTCTTGGGAGAAGAAGCATATGAAGACAGAGATATACTGTACAGAGTATTAGGAGAAGAAGCATATAAACACAGAGATATATTGTATAGTCTTGGGAGAAGAAGCATATGAACACAGAGATATGTTGTACAGAGTCTTGGGAGAAGAGGCATATTAACACAGAGATATATTGTAAAGTCTTGGGAGAAGAGGCATATCAACACAGATATATACTGTACAGAGTCTTGGGAGAAGAGGCATATAAACACAAAGATATACTTTACAGAGTATTGGGAAAAGAGGCAAATAAACACATAGTATATTGTAAAGTCTTGGGAGAGGAAGCATATGAACACAGAGATATACTGTAAAGAGTCTTGGGAGAATAGACATATAAGCACAGAGATATACTGTACAGTCTTGGGCGAAGAGGCATTTGAACACAGAGGTATACTGTATAGAGTCTTGGGAGAAGAGGCATATTAACACAGCGATATATTGTAAAGTCTTGGGAGACGAAGCATATGAACACAGAGATATACTGTACAGAGTCTTGGGAGAATAGACATATAAGCACAGAGATATACTGTAAAGTCTTGGGAGAAGAAGCATATGAAAACAGAGATATACTGTACAGACTCTTGGGAGAAGAGGCATATAAGCACAGAGATATACTGTACAGTCTTGGGCGAAGAGGCATTTGAACACAGAGATATATCAAATCAAATCAAATTTATTTATATAGCCCTTCGTACATCAGCTGATATCTCAAAGTGCTGTACAGAAACCCAGCCTAAAACACCAAACAGCAAGCAATGCAGGTGTAGAAGCACGGTGGCTAGGAAAAACTCCCTAGAAAGGCCAAAACCTAGGAAGAAACCTAGAGAGGAACCAGGCTATGTGGGTTGGCCAGTCCTCTTCTGGCTGTGCAGAACATGGCCAAGATGTTCAAATGTTCATAAATGACCAGCATGGTCGAATAATAATAAGGCAGAACAGTTGAAACTGGAGCAGCAGCACGGTCAGGTGGACTGGGGACAGCAAGGAGTCATCATGTCAGGTAGTCCTGGGGCACGGTCCTAGGGCTCAGGTCAGTTGAAACTGGAGCAGCAGCACGGCCAGGTGGACTGGGGACAGCAAGGAGTCATCATGTCAGGTAGTCCTGGGGCATGGTCCTAGGGCTCAGGTCCTCCGAGAGAGAGAAAGAAAGAGAGAAGGAGAGAATTAGAGAATGCACACTTAGATTCACACAGGACACCGAATAGGACACGAGAAGTACTCCAGATATAACAAACTGACCCTAGCCCCCCGACACATAAACTACTGCAGCATAAATACTGGAGGCTGAGACAGGAGGGGTCAGGAGACAGGGTCAGGGGGGGGGGGGGGCGGGGGGCGCCAACCCAGACAGGATGACCACATCAGTGAATCGACCCACTCAGGTGACGCACCCCCTCCAGGGACGGCATGAGAGAGCCCCAGTAAGCCACTGACTCAGCCCCTGTAATATGGTTAGAGGCAGAGAATCCCAGTGGAAAGAGGGGAACCGGCCAGGCAGAGACAGCAAGGGCGGTTCGTTGCTCCAGAGCCTTTCCGTTCACCTTCCCACTCCTGGGCCAGACTACACTCAATCATATGACCCACTGAAGAGATGAGTCTTCAGTAAAGACTTAAAGGTTGAGACTGAGTTTGCGTCTCTGACATGGGTAGGCAGACCGTTCTATAAAAATGGAGCTCTATAGGAGAAAGCCCTGCCTCCAGCTGTTTGCTTAGAAATTCTAGGGACAATTAGGAGGCCTGCGTCTTGTGACCGTAGCGTACGTGTAGGTATGTATGGCAGGACCAAATCAGAGAGATAGGTAGGAGCAGGCCCATGTAATTCTTTGTAGGTTAGCAGTAAAACCTTGAAATCATCCCTTGCTTTGACAGGAAGCCAGTGTAGAGAGGCTAGCACTGGAGTCATATGATAAACTTTTTTGGTTCTAGTCAGGATTCTAGCAGCCGTATTTAGCACTAACTGAAGTTTATTTAGTGCTTTATCCGGGTAGCCGGAAAGTAGAGCATTGCAGTAGTCTAACCTAGAAGTGACAAAAGCATGGATTAATTTTTCTGCATCATTTATGGACAGAAAGTTTCTGATTTTTGCAATGTTACGTAGATGGAAAAAAGCTGTCCTTGAAATGGTCTTGATATGTTCTTCAAAAGATAGATCAGGGTCCAGAGTAACGCCGAGGTCCTTCACAGTTTTATTTGAGACGACTGTACAACCATTAAGATTAATTGTCAGATTCAACAGAAGATCTCTTTGTTTCTTGGGACCTAGAACAAGCATCTCTGTTTTGTCCGAGTTTTAAAGTAGAAAGTTTGCAGCCATCCACTTCCTTATGTCTGAAACACATGCTTCTAGCAAGGGCAATTTTCGGGCTTCACCATGTTTCATTGAAATGTACAGCTGTGTGTCATCCGCATAGCACTGAAAGTTAACATTATGTTTTCGAATAACATCCCCAAGAGGTAAAATATATAGTGAAAACAATAGTGGTCCTAAAACGGAACCTTGAGGAACACCAAAATGTACAGTTGATTTGTCAGAGGACAAACCATTCACAGAGACAAACTGATATCTTTCCGACAGATAAGATCTAAACCAGGCCAGAACTTGTCCGTGTAGACCAATTTGGGTTTCCAATCTCTCCAAAATAATGTGGTGATCGATGGTATGAAAAGCAGCACTAAGGTCTAGGAGCACGAGGACAGATGCAGAGCCTCGGTCCGATGCCATTAAAATGTAATTTACCACCTTCACAAGTGCAGCCTCAGTGCTATGATGGGGTCTAAAACCAGACTGAAGCATTTCGTATACATTGTTTGTCTTCAGGAAGGCAGTGAGTTGCTGCGCAACAGCCATTTCTAAAATTTTTGAGAGGAATGGAAGATTCGATATAGGTCGATAGTTTTTTATATTTTCTAGGTCAAGGTTTGGCTTTTTCAAGAGAGGTTTTATTACTGCCACTTTTAGTGAGTTTGGTACACATCCGGTGGATAGAGAGCCGTTTATTATGTTCAACATAGGAGGGCCAAGCACAGGAAGCAGCTCTTTCAGTAGTTTAGTTGGAATAGCGTCCAGTATGCAGCTTGAAGGTTTAGAGGCCATGATTATTTTCATCATCGTGTCAAGGGATATAGTACTAAAACACTTGAGCGTCTCTCTTGATCCTAGGTCCTGGCAGAGTTGTGCAGACTCAGGACAACTGAGCTTTGAAGGAATACGCAGACTTAAAGAGGAGTCCGTAATTTGCTTTCTAATAATCATAATCTTTTCCTCAAAGAAGTTCATGAATTTATCACTGCTAAAGTGAAAGTCATCCTCTCTTGGGGAATGCTGCTTTTTAGTTAGCTTTGCGACAGTATCAAAAAGGAATTTCGGATTGTTCTTATTTTCCTCAATTAAGTTAGAAAAATAGGATGATCGAGCAGCAGTAAGGGCTCTTCGGTACTGCACAGTACTGTCTTTCCAAGCTAGTCGGAAGACTTCCAGTTTGGTGTGGCGCCATTTCCGTTCCAATTTTCTGGAAGCTTGCTTCAGAGCTCGGGTATTTTCTGTGTACCAGGGAGCTAGTTTCTTATGAGAAATGTTTTTAATTTTTAGGGGTGCAACTGCATCTAATTTATTGCGCAAGGTTAAATTGAGTTCCTCAGTTAGGTGGTTAACTGATTTTTGTCCTCTGGCGTCCTTGGGTAGACAGAGGGAATCTGGAAGGACATCAAGGAATCTTTGTGTTGTCTGTGAATTTATAGCACGACTTTTGATGTTCCTTGGTTGGGGTCTGATCAGATTATTTGTTGCAATTGCAAACGTAATAAAATGGTGGTCCGATAGTCCAGGATTATGAGGAAAAACATTAAGATCCACAACATTTATTCCATGGGACAAAACTAGGTCCAGCGTATGACTGTGACAGTGAGTGGGTCCAGAGACATGTTGGACAAAACCCACGATGATGGCTCCGAAAGCCTTTTGGAGTGGGTCTGTGGACTTTTCCATGTGAATATTAATGTCACCAAAGATTAGAATATTATCTGCTATGACTACAAGGTCCGATAGGAATTCAGGGAACTCAGTGAGGAACGCTGTATATGGCACAGGAGGCCTGTAAACAGTAGCTATAAAAAGTGACTAGAAGCTCAAAAGACGAAAACGTCATTTTTTTTGGTAAATTTAAATTTGCTATCGTAAATGTTAGCAACACCTCCTTTGCGGGATGCACGGGTGATACAGTCACTAGTGTAGCCAGGAGGTGAGGCCTCATTTAACACAGTAAATTCATCAGGCTTAAGCCATGTTTCAGTCAGGCCAATCACATCAAGATTATGATCAGTGATTAGTTCATTGACTATAATTGCCTTTGAAGTAAGGGATCTAACATTAAGTAGCCCTACTTTGAGATGTGAGGTATCATGATCTCTTTCAATAATGACAGGAATGGAGGTGGTCTTTATCCTAGTGAGATTGCTAAGGCGAACACCGCCATGTTTAGTTTTTTGGTCCTGTTTGTGGGTGAGTCCCAGAAAGAGGGCCAATTATCTACAAATTCTATCTTTTGGGAGGGGCAAAAAACAGTTTTCAACCAGCGATTGAGTTGTGAGACTGCTGTAGAGCTCATCACTCCCCCTAACTGGGAGGGGGCCAGAGACAATTACTCGATGCCGACACATCTTTCTAGCTGATTTACACGCAGAAGCTATGGTGCGCTTGGTGATCTCTGACTGTTTCATCCTAACATCGTTGGTGCCGACGTGGATAACAATATCTCTATACTCTCTACACTCGCCAGTTTTAGCTTTAGCCAGCACCCTCTTCAGATTAGCCTTAACGTCGGTAGCCCTGCCCCCCGGTAAACAGTGTATGATCGCTGGATGATTCGTTTTAAGTCTAATACTGCGGGTAATGGAGTCGCCAATGACTAGAGTTTTCAATTTGTCAGAGCTAATGGTGGGAAGCTTCGGCGTCTCAGACCCTGTAACGGGAGGAGTAGAGACCAGAGAAGACTCGGCCTCTGACTCCGACCCGAGCCCACCGGTTGAGCGTTCCTACAGCATTTCCTTCCAGAAACCGTGAGAAAGTTGTCCGGCTGCGGGGACTGTGCCAGGGGATTTATACTACTATCTGTACTTACTGGTGGCACAGACGCTGTTTCATCCTTTCCTACACTGAAATTACCCTTGCCTAGCGATTGCGTCTGAAGCTGGGCTTGTAGCACAGCTATCCTCGCCGTAAGGCGAGTACAGCGACTGCAATTAGAAGGCATCATGTTAATGTTACTACTTAGCTTCGGCTGTTGGAGGTCCTGACGAATCGTAACCAGATAAAGCGTCCGGAGTGAAAAAGTTGAGGAGGAAAAAACAAAAATATAAACGGTAATTAAAAAGTAAAAACCGTAAATTTGTCAGGTAACAAAACAAAACGCACAGCAACTCGAAAACAAGTCTGCAAGTTGTGACCGGAAATGACGTCAGTGACGTCTTGGGCAAAGACACTTTTGAACACAGACGTATACTGTATAGAGTCTTGGGAAAAGAGGCATATTAGCACAACGATATATTGTGAAGTCTTGGGAGAGGAAGCATATGAACACAGAGATATACTGTACAGAGTCTTGGGAGAATAGACATTTGAACACAGAGATATATTGTAAAGTCTTGGGAGAAGAGGCATTTCAACACAGAGATATACTGTATAGAGTATTGGGAGAAGAGGCATATAAGCACAGAGATATATTGTAAAGTCTTGGGAGAAGAAGCATATGCACACAGAGATATACTGTACAGAGTATTGGGAGAAGAGGCATATGAACACAGAGATATACTGTATAGTCTTGGGCAAAGACGCATTTGAACACAGAGGTCTACTGTACAGAGTCTTGGAAGAAGAGGCATATGAACACAGAGATATACTGTACAGAGTCTTAGGAGAAGAGGCATATAAACACAGAGATATACTGTACAGAGTTTTGTGAGATGAGGCATATGAACACAAATATATACTGTACAGAGTCTTTGGAGAAGAAGCATATGAACACAGAGAAATGGAGATTCACAACAAACAATCCATTCAAACCTATCGAGCAGGGGTACTCAAGTACTATTTCAGAAGGTCAAGTTACACAAATGTCCTAGGTGACAAAGGTCTGGATGAATAATGTAATTTATCGGCTTAGTAACAAACCCCCACCTCGCAACCCATGCCATCCCAAACTGTTCACACCCCTCTTGTTGGCGGAGAGAAAATGTTGCGCTATTTAAAGCTAATTTCCTTCAATTCTATGCATTCTTCCATGTCTTATGTGTGTTTATATGATACAAGGGGTCAAAGCTCGACCAAGTTTTTTTGGGGAGGACTTTCAGTCCGTATTTACCCCGTTCTGGGTCCGGATCCGGTCCTGCTGTCGCCAGTTGAGTATGAAGGCTATAGGACATCAAATAATCATTGATGTCTGGGCAGTCAGCCCTGATGGGGACAAACAGACATTAGTCATAAGATATTAGTCAAGCAATGATTCACTTTTACCTCTGAGCTAAGGCAGGTATATGAATTCCTGAGTGGACTGTGTTTGATTTTGGCATAGATGAGCAGGAGTCACAGCCATGGTTTTATGGTTTTATTGAGTATGGCTGAATTAAAAGGACAAGGCTGTAATGTGCTGGATGAATTGAGGGACTGTGGGTGGAATCGAATGGAACAGCTCTCCTGGTGTTTGGGTAGATTTTTGTTCTGTACCTCTCCTGGTGAGTCAGCAACAACTGTACATAGAGCAACCGTACAATAAGGTCATCATCACTGGCCAGGGGGAGAAGGACGAAGGTCATGTGGTCTACTTGACCTGTGATCACAATGGCAAGTGTAATGTAGCCTTTAACGTTGACCTTTAACCTGACCTCATACATTAGTTGTTTTAAAAGCTTTGGCACTGATTTCTATGCCTTGTTGTTGTGTGGGTTCAGTGAAGCCCTCTCGGGCTTCAGAGAAAAGATCGCAACACATGGGAACACATGAAAAATACATGTACATAATACTTAAAAGATAGTCTCCATGCAAATGAAGAAACACAGCCTCAAGAGGGGAAAGTAAGATGAGCTAACTTATGTGTTCACTTTACACATTCACAAGTTAAAGGAAAAATTAATTCATGATGACATGTTTCTCCACACCTCTCTGTCCAGATTATTATCCCCCCACCCTCATAACTCTTGGACATGGCTAAATGGTAAAGGACTCAACAGTAGCACTTGCTCCAGGAGGAGTTCATCCCAACGTCCTGATCTAGGATCAGCTCCTCTCAAACATCACTTCAACATTATTTTTTAGAATCCTGGATTTGGTGACAAAATTATAATATATGCAACTGCAAATACAGTACTAGTCAAAAGATTGGACACACCTAATCATTCAAGGGTTTTTCTTTATTTTTTTATACTATTTTCTATATTGTAGAATAGCAGTGAAGACATCAAAACTATGAAATAACATATGGAATCATGAGTAACCAAAAACGTGTTAAAAAAAATCTAAATATATTTTCTATTTGAGATTCTTCAAAGTAGCCACCCTTTGCCTTGATGAGAATTTTGCACATTCTTGGCATTCTCTCAACCAGCTTCACCTGGAATGCTTTTCCTACAGTCTTGAAGGAGTTCCCACATACAGTATGCTGAGCACTTGTTGGCTGCTTTTCTTTCATTCTGCAGTCCAACTCATTCCAAACCATCTCAATTGGGTTGAGGTCGGGTGATTGTGGCCAGGTCATCTGATGTTGCATTCCATCACTCTCCTTCTTGGTCAAACTACCTTTACAAACCAGACGGGATGGCGGATCGCTGCAGAATGCTGTGGTAGCCATGCTGGTTAAGTGTGCATTGAAATCTAAATAAATCACAGACAGTGTCACCAACAAAGCACCCCAACACCATCACACCTCCTCCTCCATGCTTCATGATGGGAACCACACATGTGGACATCATCCAAATACCTACTCTGTGTCTCACAAAGACACGGCGGTTGGAACCAAAAATCTAAAATTTGGACTCATCAGACCAAACGACAGATTTCTACCGGTCTAATGTCTATTGCTCATGTTTTGTGGACCAAGAAAATCTCTTATTCTTATTGATGTCCTTTAGTAGTTGTTTCTTTGCAGCAATCGACCATGAAGGCCTGATTCACGCAGTTGATGTTGAGATGTGTCTGATACTTGAACTCCGTGAAGCATTTATTTGGGCTGCAATCTGAGGTGCAATTAATGAACTTATCCTCTGCAGCAGAAGTCACTCTGGGTCTTCCTTTCCTGTGGAGGTCCTCATGAGAGCCAGTTTCATCTTAGCGCTTGATGGTTTTTGCGATTGCACTTGAAACTTTAAAAGTTCTTGACATTTTCTGGATTGACTGACCTTCGTGAGTTAAAGTAATAATGGACGGTCTCTTTACTTATTTGAGTTGTTCTTGCCATAATATGAACTTGGTCTTTTACTAAATAGGGCTATCTTGGGTTTACCACCCCTACCTTGTCACTGATTGGCTCAAACACATTAAGAAGGAAAGAAATTCAACAAATTAACTTTTAACAAGGCACACCTGCTAATTGAAATGCATTCCAGGTGACTAACTCATGAAGCTGGTTGAGAGAATAACAAGAGTGTGCAAAGCTGTCATCAAGGCAAAGGGTGGCCACTTTGAAGAATCTCAAATATTAAATACATTTTGATTTATTTAACACTTTTATTGATTACTACATGTGTTATTTCATAGTTGTGATGTCTTCACTGTTATTCTACAGTACTATGTAGAAAATAGTACAAATAAAGAAAAACCCTTGAATGAGTAGGTGTGTCCAAACGTTTGACTGATACTGTATATAGAGTTGTCTGAAGTTATATTTGGTCTGTTTTTCTCAGTTGTGTAATAGTTAGAAAATATTACAACAAACCAGACACAGTAGAGCAAATCGGAGCAAACCGAGCCAGACCACACTAGACTAATTGATCCTATTGGGCAAAACATTGTTTCCACGTCATTTCAACTGCCAAAATCTATGTGATGACGTTGAATCAACGTGGAAAACTAATTGGAATTTCTAAAATCAACATAAGGGCAGTTTGTCTTTTTTTCACCCAACTTTGAACCTAAATCCAATGATATGGTGAAATGTTTTGTTGATTGAACGTTAGTTTGACAACTGAACCAACCACTGAACCAATCAACTAAACGTTGAACTGACGTCTGTGCCCAGGGGAATGGCAGATCTGATGTACTAAAGCCGGTACGATTGATGAAGTAAACTGCGATTCAGCAGCTAACCAGGCCGTAATTACTTCTAAAGAGCTGCATCCACGGTAACTGCAAGCTAAAAGCATTCTAGAATTTCTCCCTGACTGTCCATGAATTATTCATTCCATTATAATCCTGAGGAAACGGTGGAATTTATCTTTCTTAACCAATTTCATGAATAGTGACATAACGGAGAGAGAAATAGAGTGAGAAAACGTCCTTTCATTACTGTGCTCATGCGGTTATCTAACGGTCTGTCTGTTGGATCTGATGGGGGCTAGCTATAATAAATGTATCCAGGGAGACATGATGTAAATCATTATCAGTGGACAGACAGTGACCTCGCCCCGGCTTGGACCCATCGCTCTGTCTCTAAAATGGCAGTTCCTATTTATACACTGCCAGGCAGGCAGTTACCGTTCCCCAGAAAATGTGCTTTTAAATTATCGTCACTTCATTATTCATTAGCGCACATTCAGGACTTATTACGGCTGTTGAATATTTAAAGCAGGTTAATAATTCAAAATGAGATAAACATGGGCTGGGTTAACATGGTTAATAATTAGACTGGGACAGTTAGAGAGCCACTGACTGACGGTTTTTGAACTGTGTGACGATGATCTGATATTATGTAGCTTATGACTTGGAACATGTTGTTGACATTGTGTTGCTTGACATGAACATGGGGAGATAATTTTTTTATGTAATGCCATCTACTCATAACAAAAACATCCATTACAACATATATGTTGGGGAAAGTATGACTAGGTCGATTTAAACTCTGTCTTTCTCGCTCATTTGTCTTCATGTGAGGTCTTGTCTGCAACTTATGATTTTCAATTACATGTTGTTTTTTTCATTTACTTGTTGTGTGTGTTTGTTATGGGAATGGGATGAGTCACACACACACAGAGCTGGAATAAGAAATCATAGGCCCCGGGGCTTTGCTTGCAGACCAGTCAAGTTGTATGTCATGGTATGCTGTAGCATTAAGATTTCCCTTCACTGGAACTAAGGGACCTAGACCGAACCATGAAAAACAGCCCCAGACCCTTATTCCTCCTCCACCAAACTTTACAGTTGGCACTAAGCATTGGGGCAGGTAGTGTTCTCCTGGCATCCGCCAAACTTAGATTCGTCCATCGGACTGCCAGATGGTGAAGTGTGATTCATCACTCTAGAGAACGCGTTTAAACTGCTCCAGAGTCCAATGGTGGTGAGCTTTACACCACTCCAGCCGACGCTTGGCATTGCGCATGCTGATCTTAGGCTTGTGTGAGGCTTCTCAGCCATGGAAACCCATTTCATTAAGCTCCCAACGAACAGTTCTTATGCTGACGTTGCTTCAAGAGGCAGTTTGGAACACGGTAGTGAGTGTTGCAACTGAGGACAGAAGATTTTTACGCACTACGCTCCTCAGCATTTGGAGGTCCCGTTCTGTGAGCTTGTGGCCGAGCCATTGTTGCTCCTAGACGTTTCCACTTCACAATAACAGCATTTACAGTTGACCGGGACAGCTCTAGCAGGACAGAAATTTTACAAACTGACTTGTAGGAAAGGTGGCATCCTATGACGGTGCCATGTTGAAAGTCACTGAGCTCTTCAGTAAGGCCATTCTACTGCCAAGGTTTGTCTATGGAGATTGCATGGCTATGTGCTGGATTTTTCACACCTGTCAGCAACAGGTGTGGCTGAAGTAGCCAAATCCACAAATTTAAAGGGGTGTCCACATACACACATATATATATATATATATATATATATATATACACATATATATATATATACACACATATATATACACATATATATATATATATATATACACATATATACAGTATATATATATATATATATATATATATATACACATATATACAGTATATATATATATATATATATATATATATATATACAGTGCCTTGCGAAAGTATTCGGCCCCCTTGAACTTTGCGACCTTTTGTCACATTTCAGGCTTCAAACATAAAGATATAAAACTGTATTTTTTTGTGAAGAATCAACAACAAGTGGGACACGATCATGAAGTGGAACGACATTTATTGGATATTTCAAACTTTTTTAACAAATCAAAAACTGAAAAATTGGGCGTGCAAAATTATTCAGCCCCTTTGAACTTTGCGACCTTTTGCCACATTTCAGGCTTCAAACATAAAGATATAAAACTGTATTGTTTTGTGAAGAATCAACAACAAGTCGGACACAATCATGAAGTGGAACGACATTTATTGGATATTTAAACTTTTTTAACAAATCAAAAACTGAAAAATTGGGCGTGCAAAATTATTCAGCCCCCTTAAGTTAATACTTTGTAGCGCCACCTTTTGCTGCGATTACAGCTGTAAGTCGCTTGGGGTATGCCTCTATCAGTTTTGCACATCGAGAGACATTTTTTCCCATTCCTCCTTGCAAAACAGCTTGAGCTCAGTGAGGTTGGATGGAGAGCATTTGTGAACAGCAGTTTTCAGTTCTTTCCACAGATTCTCGATTGGATTCAGGTCTGGACTTTGACTTGGCCATTCTAACACCTGGATATGTTTATTTTTGAACCATTCCATTGTAGATTTTGCTTTATGTTTTGGATCATTGTCTTGTTGGAAGACAAATCTCCGTCCCAGTCTCAGGTCTTTTGCAGACTCCATCAGGTTTTCTTCCAGAATGGTCCTGTATTTGGCTCCATCCATCTTCCCATCAATTTTAACCATCTTCCCTGTCCCTGCTGAAGAAAAGCAGGCCTAAACAATGATGCTGCCACCACCATGTTTGACAGTGGGGATGGTGTGTTCAGCTGTGTTGCTTTTACGCCAAACATAACGTTTTGCATTGTTGCCAAAAAGTTCAATTTTGGTTTCATCTGACCAGAGCACCTTCTTCCACATGTTTGGTGTATCTCCCAGGTGGCTTGTGGCAAACTTTAAACAACACTTTTTATGGATATCTTTAAGAAATGGCTTTCTTCTTGCCACTCTTCCATAAAGGCCAGATTTGTGCAATATACGACTGATTGTTGTCCTATGGACAGAGTCTCCCACCTCAGCTGTAGATCTCTGCAGTTCATCCAGAGTGATCATGGGCCTCTTGGCTGCATCTCTGATCAGTCTTCTCCTTGTATGAGCTGAAAGTTTAGAGGGACGTCCAGGTCTTGGTAGATTTGCAGTGGTCTGATATTCCTTCCATTTCAATATTATCGCTTGCACAGTGCTCCTTGGGATGTTTAAAGCTTGGGAAATCTTTTTGTATCCAAATCCGGCTTTAAACTTCTTCACAACAGTATCTCGGACCTGCCTGGTGTGTTCCTTGTTCTTCATGATGCTCTCTGCACTTTTAACGGACCTCTGAGACTATCACAGTGCAGGTGCATTTATACAGAGACTTGATTACACACAGGTGGATTGTATTTATCATCATTAGTCATTTAGGTCAACATTGGATCATTCAGAGATCCTCACTGAACTTCTGGAGAGAGTTTGCTGCACTGAAAGTAAAGGGGCTGAATAATTTTGCACGCCCAATTTTTCAGTTTTTGATTTGTTAAAAAAGTTTGAAATATCCAATAAATTTCGTTCCACTTCATGATTGTGTCCCACTTGAAACAAAATACAGTTTTATATCTTTATGTTTGAAGCCTGAAATGTCGCAAAGTTCAAGGGGGCCGAATACTTTCGCAAGGCACTGTAGGTAGAGCTCAGAAAGACTCATTTTGGAAATGGAACAAGGAAGATGGGTTCGTGGTTGGAGAAGGGTGGCAGGGAGAGGGCGGATGCGTGGAGGAAGACAAAGAAGACAAAGAGCTGTTATTTCAGATGAAATAAGGGATACACTTATAGACCATGTCCTGATCCATGGTCTCTCATTGAGAGAGGCAGGGTTGAGGGTGCAACCCAATCTGCAAAGATCCACAGTGGCATCTGTAATGCGAATTTTCCATCATGCAAACAGGTGAGAGTTACATCCTTACAGTAAATGAAAACATTACAGGAATCTATTTTGTATTGCAATTATAGAATATTTACACAGATATATATTACAGTAAGTTTGATGTCAACAATGCAATAAAACTGCGGGAGATTCAAGATAGAGTGCTGGCTGATAATGATATATTTGAAAATGGTAATTCTGTCAGCACAACAACTATTGCTCAAGTCCTAAAGAAACACCAAGTTACAATGAAACAGTTATACACTGTACCGTTCGAGAGAAACAGTGAACGGGTAAAAGAGCAAAGATACCAATATGTCCAGGTAAGACGTCTGAGGTTACATACACAGCTATACAAAGTATTTACAGTAAAAAAAAACACTAGCATTTCTACAGTAAAACTGTGCACTTACTGTTTTTCAGAGAGTAATGGAGGTGGAAGCACTGGAAAGACCACATTCATTTGTATTTATCGATGAAGCTGGATTTAACCTTGCCAAAACACGGCGCAGAGGAAGAAATGTTATAGGTCAAAGGGCCACTGTGGAGGTTCCAGGCCAAAGGGGGGGAAATATCACCATGTGTGCTGCAATGGCCAATGATGGTTTGCTTCTCAACACACCACTCATTGGCCCATACAACACAGAAAGGCTTATAGCTTTCCTAGAACAGCTCTATGCTCAGCTAGTGCCAGCAGAACAGGGGGAGCCAGTAAGAAACCCCCAAGTTTTTGTCATAGTTTGCGATAACGTTGCTTTTCACCACTCTGCAGCTGTCACAGTTTGGTTTGCAGCACATCACAGATTTATGGTTTTGTACCTGCCTGCATATTCACCCTTCCTCAACCCAATAGAGGAGTTTTTCTCTGCCTGGAGGTGGAAAGTGTTTGGTCACCACCCACATGACCAAATGTCTCTTTTGGAAGCCATGCGTGCCGGATGTGAGGACACGAGTCCAGAGGACTGCCAGGGATGGATAAGGCACTCCAGAAGGTTCTTCCCCAGGTGCATGGCAAGAGAAAACATTAGATGTGATGTTGAAGAAAACCTGTGGCCTGATGCTAGAGAAAGGCAGGATTAGCCCCTCAATTATTTGTTTGAATTACAGTATGTACTTTTAGTTTCTACCTTTTTTTTCTCATTACTGTAATTCCGTAAATTACTACAGACTATTGAAGCAAACTGCACATTTTCATTTACCTTAAAGAATTATGTTCTAAAAATTTTAATAAATCATGTGAAAGAATGTCACTCTTTTCTTTGAAGAAAATATTACTTTGTATGAAGTCACTGAAATTGTTCAAACTGTAAAGATGAAAAGTTTGTATTTTCTGTATTGGTGTTTGATGCTAGTGTTTTTACTCTCAGTGTGTTCTGAGTGACAGTGTGTGTTATCTCAGTGAGGGTTGTGCATAGTGTTTGGCTGCACTGAGCGTGTTTTGAGCCATGTGTTAAGAGTTGTGTTGCTTGGAATGAGTTTTGCAGGTGATGTGAACTGTTTAGCTCAGGTGACTGTTGGTAGTGCAGACTGTAGTTAGAGTTTTGCACATGTGACTCCAGTTGTGCCCACTGTCGTTTAGCAATCGAAAAAAACTGTAAGACAATTTATGTTACTGTTTCCTTTATTATGGCAGTTACCTGTATGAGCTTATGATAAAATGTAATCCACAGTTATTTTTTTGAAACTGTTGATCCTCTGTGTCTAAGTTATGTTCTCTGGTGTATTTTGAACATGGAGAGTGGGCTCCTGTGTGAGAGAGCAGGCTCCTGTGTGAGAGAGCAGGCTCCTGTGTGAGAGAGCAGGCTCCTGTGTGAGAGAGCAGGCTCCTGTGTGAGAGAGCAGGCTCCTGTGTGAGAGAGCAGGCTCCTCTTGGGCCCAGTGCCTGACACAATTGACCAGTCACATGTATTTACTATGCAGTTGATTTACTTTATTTGTATTAATCAGTTAGCCAATCAAGGCAGGGCCACCCAGTTACCCACGTGGGCCCCATACCTCCTCAACTCCCCCATCTGATGATTAGCAGAGTGGCGGCAGGCAGCAGCAGGCTGTCTACACTCATTGAGAAAGGGCTCCTGAATCCTTTTTGGCGGTTGCAGTAAAAAAAAGAAAAAATATCTACTACTTATCTAAGATATAGTGTATATATATATATATTTTAAAATGTTGCTGTCTCTTATGCCCCCCACAGGCCTGGGCCCAGGGGCTTCAGCCCCGGTAAGCCCCTGCATTAATCTGGCCATGCACACACACACACACACACACACACACACACACACACACACACACACACACACACACACACACACACACACACACACACACACACACACACACACACACACACACACACACAAACAGGTCAGTAGGTATTGACTGTGGTTGAGGGGAGAAGATGCAGCACAGTAATCACATCCAGAGACCCACTGCTGCTAAACCCAGGACCAGATCAGAAAATGTTCTATCTAGTATTATTTCACCCTATAGTTCACAGACTAGTGTCCCCTCACATCTGACTGTGTGTGTGTGTGTGTATGTGTGTGTGTGTGTGTGTGTGTGTGTGTGTGTGTGTGTGTGTTACAGATCAGTCTTCCAGGGTCCTCTGAAGCATGTGAAATGACGAAATGACACTACAGCAACCACTGATGACTCCTAGCATGTTCCCCCTCTTGCTTTCTCTCTCAAGTCCACACATACAGTACACAAACACACACTCATTCTACACCATGTACATCTTTAAAAGATGATAAATGGTTACCCCTTAATTATCGTATATCGTGTTGCAATGAATGTGGTCAAGGCATGGTGCAATTGATACTGTATAAAAACATTGTGTGATCATTTATCAATGTAGTGATTCCTATAACATGTTGTTTTTAATTATCACTCGCTGCTGGCATAAATCAAGCAGTAGATGGAGCATCTGTTTCCGAATGGGTGTATAAAATGCATTTATCTACATAACAAACAAGCTGTCAGACTAAAAAAGAAAAAGAAAGATAAAAAAACGACTGCCATCAAACATGTCACCAAGGAGATGGGCCTTGGCATGACTGACTGATTTGAGCAGAGCGGAAGGCTTTACCAACGGAGGAAAATGGTTGGTTCTGCAGGAGCCTCTCTCTCTCTCATTCAAAGCAGTGTCTGCCATTATGGTAATGAGAGGATGGAGGGCTGCCTCTGTGTCCAGCCTGGATTACAACGGCTCAATGGTGTAACTAAGGGAGAAATAAACGAGAGTTTGGCTATAAAGATGCTAACAGGCCCTCTGAGAGGATGTTAAAAATGATCTGCAAAATACATACAAAAAGTAGAGTTAATGATGGGGTCTGTCATACATGAGGCACAAAGATTTAAGGACATTTCAATTGAGAAATGTGTAAATGGTGCAGCAATTCCACTGTAATCATCACAAATAAGGTGAGATACACTATATAGGCACTCTATGTCTAGGTTGTAGGAATAAGGAAAGTACACACACACACACACAGACATACACACACTTCTTGTTTCATAGATGGCGGGGTTAGGAATGGGGGTCAGCTGGGACGATAATTTGTTTCTCTCCGATGTGGATGGAGCTGGTAGGGCTCCCTGACACCTGAGGGCAGGGGGTTGGGATAAATCACCGGTACAGTCCATAAGAGTGACCCCCTACCGCCCCCAGACACAAACACAACTGTCAGCCACACAATCAGCCTGCTGGAAATGAATAGACCATGAGGACGTCCTGATCCCCAGGTTACCAGGCTGAAAACCCTCAGGTTCATCTTCACTCCTACACAGGTGGATTCTAGTGGGCTCTGAAGAGCAGGACAATTGTTACTTATTCATTCTTCACGTCACTAAAATTGGTATTACATTTTACATTTTAGTCATTTAGCAGACGCTCTTATCCAGAGCAACTTACATTTAATACATTCATCACAAGATATCTAGGTGGGACAACCACATGTCACAGTCACAATAAGTACATTTTCATCAATAAAGTAGCTATCTGTAAAGTCAGAGCTAGTAAGGTGGGGAAAAGTCAAGTGTGAGTCTTAGGTCGTGACTCTGCTGTCCTGGCTTCAGGGGGAAGCTGGTTCCACCATTGGGGTGCCAGGACAGAGAATTGAGTGCTCAGCTTAGGGTGTAGGGTTTGAGCATAGCCTGAAGGTAGGGACTGGCAGTTCCTCTTGCTGCACCATAAGCAAGTACCATGGACTTGTAATGGATGGGAGCTTCGAGTGTGCAGAGGAGCGAGGTGACATGGGAGAACTTGAGATGGTGGAACACCAGGTGGGCTGTAGTATTCTGGATAAGTTGCAGGGGTTTTATAGTGCAAGCGGGCAGCCCAGCCAACAGTGATTTGCAGTAGTCTGGACAGGAGATGACAAGTACCTGGATTAGCACCTGCAGCGTTTCCTGTGTGAGGCAGGGTCGTACTCTATGGATGTTGTAGAGCATGAATCTGCAGGAGCGAGTCACTGCTTTGATGTTTGCAGAGAACGACAAGGTGTTGTCCAGGGTCACGCCAAGGTTCTTTGCACTCTGGGAGGGGGACACTGTGGAGTTGTCAACCGTGATGGAGGGGGGAAGCAGAAAAGTAGTTGAGTGTCATGTGAGGATATGACGGAGCCGAGTGACTTGGTGTATAGAGGGAAGAGGAGAGGACCTACAACCGAGCTCTGGGGAACACCAGTAGTGAGAGTACGTAGGAGTGGCCTGCCAGGTAGGATACCATCCAAGACTGTGCAGAGCCTGAAAAGGCCAGTCTTGAGAGAGTGGAGAGGAGGATCTGATGGTTCACGGGGATAACTTTTATTTTTGCACTTTTATTTATTTTTCATTACTACGATTTATGTTTCCAGTTTGTCAAGAATAACATTCAGGTAGCCTAGTTATTTGGGTTTTGGAGCACACAGTTGATGATGTGGCATGCAACCATTGGTTGATGCAATAGAACGTTTGCATTGTTTCATACAAGGTCATAATGCTTAGGTTTTTACTAATGTACGAATAAGTGCGATGAACCCGTCATCCCGGCAACTTGATAAAAAAAAACACTTTGTGTCGGGAGTTGTCCCTGTTGAAATTCGAGATGTCTATGCATATTACTGAGGCTAGCATAGCATATCACTCCATTGAATACTGGCAGTTGATGTCAACACACCTCATTCATTTTTTTTTTTCAAATAAAGAGATGTATCCACCAATCCAAAGAGAGAAATAGGCGGGAGATGGACAGCCTGCCATTCCACTCTGTGGACAACCAATCCCATTGTTAGAGTGGAGACACAAGCATCATTATATCCATATCTCTGAATATAGTCTGCCTAGAACCCAACCAATACCAATGACAGGTGGATCCTCATATGAAACAAAAAGATCCCTCAAAATTAGATTATTTGACATAAAAACAAATACAATGATAATAGTATAATGCATAGAACAAAACGTTGTCACTGACATTTTAGAATGGATAATCCCAAACACTGCACACACTCTTCTTGGTAAACTTAAAGTAGTGCATGAGATAGGGTGTGCTGTCTAGAACACCTAACTAAAATTACACAAGACTGCGCAAGATAAACAATACAGGAATGTATTGGCACATTTCCGAGGGATGATGGGTGTGAGACCCTACCCGTAGGCTAGATGAGAAATATTTTTGCTTTGTTTTTATTTTTAAATCAACCAGGTTTGGGGAAGCTACTCTGAAAATATAGTTCACCAAGCTACACTAAAGCTACACTTAATAAAATATAGTTTACTTAACTTCTTTGAAAAAGTAGTTTGCTACATCCAAACTACTTTGTGATAAATTATCATATGTAAATCTGAAATGTCACAGACGACAAATTGCAATTAACAGATCACTCTGGATTCAGATCTTAACAGAATATGTAACTGAAATTATGTTTCAAGTGACAAATAGGCATGTCTGATGCCAAAAAAGAAAGAAAATTCATGCCTACTTCACCCATATTTTATTTTAGAAAAAAAAGTTAGCTTCTGAAAACACTGAAAACACAATTACTAGTTAAACCGCATGTAGTTCACTACTCCCCAACACATCCATTCTGCTCCTCCCTTCCTATAGGCAAATACTTAAACAGGAAGTTCCGAAGGTAAGGACTGTTCAACGTTGGTCTGACCAATCGGAATCTATGCTTCAAGATTGTTTTGATCATTGTTTTGATCATGCAGACTAGGATAGGTTCCGGGTTGCCTCTGAGAATTAGATTGACATACATGAAGTAGCCAGTTTATTAGGTATACCACCCCATTCACGAAAAGGGTTCGCTCCTACAGACAGTGAGTCACGTGGCCGTGGCTTGCTTTATAAAGCAGGCAGACAGGCAAGCAAGGCATTCAGTTACTATTTGATTGAACTTTAGAATGGGCAAAACGAGTGACCTAAGCGACTTTGAGTGTGATATGGTCGCAGTTGCCAGTCCAGTATCTCAGAAACGGCTGGCCTCATGAGGCTTTTCAATCACAATTGTGTCTAGGGTTTTTTTCGAGAATGGTGCAAAATAAAAAAAATCCAGTCAGTGGCAGTCCTGTGAGCGAAAATAGTTAATTGATGAGAGGTCGAAGGAGAATAGCAAGAATCGCACTTCCTGCAGGCAGGCCACAAACAGGCAAATAATGGCGCAGTACAACAGCGATATGCAGAACGGCATCTCGGAAAGCACAACTCTTCAGTCCTTGTCATGGATGGGCTATTGCAGCAGGCAACCACGCCGGGTTCCACTTCTATCAGCTAAAATCAAAAAGAAGTGGCCCAAGTGGGCACGAGACCACCAACACTGGACAATTGAGGAGTAGAACAACATTGCCTGGTCCAAAGAATTCCTGTTCCTGTTGCGTCATGCTGATGACAGAGTCAGGATTTGGCGTAACAGCACGAGTCCATGGCCCATCCTGCCTGGTGTCAACGGTACAGGCCGGTGGCGGTGGTGTAATGGTGTGGGAAATGTTTTCCTGGCACACGTTAGGTCCCTTGATACCAATTAAGCAAAGTTTCCATACCCCCCAAAAAATCTGGATTTTCTGGAGGCAAAGGGGGTTGCGACCCGGCACTAGATGGGTGTACCTAATAATCTGGCCAATGAGTGTGTACGCTGACTCGTGACTGAGTTCTTCAGGCAGTGCATGGGAGATGTTGTTCCCACGGTGATGATTAGAACGTATCCAAACCAAAGACCATGGATAGATGGCAGCGTTCGCGCTAAACTGAAAGTTCAAACCTCCGTAAGGAAATCAAACAGACAAAATGTCAGTACACAGACAAAGTGGAGTCGCAATTCAACTGGTCAGACACGAGACGCATGTGGCAGGGACTCCAGACAATCACAGATTTTAAAGGAAAAACCAGCCACGTCGAGGAAAACATAGTGCCGCCGGCGCTGGCCACCGTCGGACTGTGAGCTCTCGTTCTCCGTGGCTGACGTGAGTAAGATATTTAAGCATGTTAACCCTCGCAAGGCTGCCGGCATATACGACATCCCTAGTCACGTCCTCAGAGCATGTGCAGACCAGCTGGCTGGAGTGTTTACAGACATATTTAACCTGTCCCTATCTCAGTCTGTTGTTCCCACTTGCTTCAAGATGTCCACCATTGTTCCTGTACTCAAGAAAGCAGAGGTAACTGAACTAAATGACTAGCACTCACTTCTGTCATCATGAAGTGCTTTGAGAGGCTAGTTAAGGATCATATTAGCTCCACCTTACTTGACACCCTAGACCCATTGCAATTTGCATACTGTCCCAACAGATCCCCGGATGAAGCAATCGAACTGCACATTGCCCTATCCCATCAGGACTAGAGGAATACCTATGTGAGAATGCTGTTCATCGATTACAGTTCAGCCTTTAACACCCTTGTAACCTCTAAGCTCATCACTAGACTCAAGGCCCTTGGTCTGAACCCCGCCCTGTGCAACTGGGTCCTGGACTTCCTGACAGGACACGCACTTCTCCAACTCAATCATCAAGTTTGCGGAAGACACAACAGTGGTAAACCAACAATGACAAGACAGCCGACAGGGAGGAGGTGAGGGCCCTGGTGGAGTGATGCCAGGAAAATAACCTCTCCCTCAACGTCAACAAAATGAAGGAGCTGATCGTGGACAGAAGACAGCAGAGGGAGCACGCCCCAATCCACATTGATGAGCCACAGTGGAGAGGGTATAAATATTCAAGTTCCTTGTATGCACATCATTGACAATTTTTACATACTGTTTTACTGTTCATAGTGTACTATATGTACAGTGCCTTGCGAAAGTATTCGGCCCCCTTGAACTTTGCGACCTTTTGCCACATTTCAGGCTTCAAACATAAAGATATAAAACTATATTTTTTTGTGAAGAATCAACAACAAGTGGGACACAATCATGAAGTGGAACGACATTTCTTGGATATTTCAAACTTTTTTAACAAATCAAAAAGTGAAAAATTGGGCGTGCAAAATTATTCAGCCCCTTTACTTTCAGTGCAGCAAACTCTCTCCAGAAGTTCAGTGAGGATCTCTGAATGATCCAATGTTGACCTAAATGACTAATGATGAGAAATACAATCCACCTATGTGTAATCAAGTCTCCGTATAAATGCACCTGCACTGTGATAGTCTCAGAGGTCCGTCAAAAGCGCAGAGAGCATCATGAAGAACAAGGACCACACCAGGCAGGTCCGAGATACTGTTGTGAAGAAGTTTAAAGCCGGATTTGGATACAAAAAGATTTCCCAAGCTTTAAACATCCCAAGGAGCACTGTGCAAGCGATAATATTGAAATGGAAGGAGTATCAGACCACTGCAAATCTACCAAGACCTGGCCGTCCCTCTAAACTTTCAACTCACACAAGGAGAAGACTGATCAGAGATGCAGCCAAGAGGCCCATGATCACTCTGGGTGAACTGCAGAGATCTACAGCTGAGGTGGGAGACTCTGTCCATAGGACAACAATCAGTCGTATATTGCACAAATCTGGCCTTTATGGAAGAGTGGCAAGAAGAAAGCCATTTCTTAAAGATATCCATAAAAAGTGTCGTTTAAAGTTTGCCACAAGCCACCTGGGAGACACACCAAACTTGTGGAAGAAGGTGCTCTGGTCAGATGAAACCAAAATTGAACTTTTTGGCAACAATGCAAAACGTTATGTTTGGCGTAAAAGCAACACAGCTGAACACACCATCCCCACTGTCAAACATGGTGGTGGCAGCATAATGGTTTGGGCCTGCTTTTCTTCAGCAGGGACAGGGAAGATGGTAAAAATTGATGGGAAGATGGATGGAGCCAAATACAGGACCATTCTGGAAGAAAACCTGATGGAGTCTGCAAAAGACCTGAGACTGGGACGGAGATTTGTCTTCCAACAAGACAATGATCCAAAACATAAAGCAAAATCTACAATGGAATGGTTCAAAAATAAACATATCCAGGTGTTAGAATGGCCAAGTCAAAGTCCAGACCTGAATCCAATCGAGAATCTGTGGAAAGAACTGAAAACTGCTGTTCACAAATGCTCTCCATCCAACCTCACTGAGCTCGAGCTGTTTTGCAAGGAGGAATGGGAAAAAATGTCAGTCTCTCGATGTGCAAAACTGATAGAGACATACCCCAAGCGACTTACAGCTGTAATCACAGCAAAAGGTGGCGCTACAAAGTATTAACTTAAGGGGGCTGAATAATTTTGCACGCCCAATTTTTCAGTTTTTGATTTGTTAAAAAAGTTTTAAATATCCAATAAATGTTGTTCCACTTCATGATTGTGTCCCACTTGTTGTTGATTCTTCACAAAAAAATACAGTTTTATATCTTTATGTTTGAAGCCTGAAATGTGGCAAAAGGTCGCAAAGTTCAAGGGGGCCGAATACTTTCGCAAGGCACTGTATATACTGTATTCTAGTCAAGGCCTATCCTATATAATTACTGCTGTACACACCTTTCTATTCAAATACTGCCCATAACGTCTATACATAGACTTTATATACAACATTAAGTGGACACCCCTTCAAATGAGTGGATTCGTCTATTTCAGCCACACCTGTTGCTGACAGGTTTATAAAATTGAGCACAAAGCCATGCAATCTCCATAGACAAACATTGACAGTATAATGGCCTTACTGAATAGCTCAGTGACTTTCAATGTGGCACTGTCATAGGATGTCACCTTTCCAACAAGTCAGTTTGTCAAATTTCTGCCCTGCTAGAGCTGCCCTGGTCAGCTAGTAGGCCGTCATTGCAAATAATAATTTGTTCTTAACTGACTTGCTTAGTTAAATAAAGGTTAAATAAAATAAAACTGTAAGTGCTGTTACTGTGACGTGGAATTGCCTAGGAGCAACAACTGCTCAGCCGCGAAGTGGTAGGCCACACAAGCTCACAGAACGGGACCGCCGAGTGCTGTAGGGCGTAGTGTGTAAAAGTTGTCTGGGATGAGATGTTCGACGAGCAGGTGTCCAAATATTTTTGGTAATGTACTGTGTATATTTATATTCTAATATTTCTATATTTCTTTATTCCTTTCTTTTTATTTTGGGAATTTGTGTGTATTGTTTTGTATTGCCAGGTATTACTGCACTGTTGAAGCTAGTAACATAAGCATTTCGCTACACTCACGATAACACCTGCTAAATATGTGTATGTGACCAATAAAATGTGATTTGATTTAATTCATGATGATTGTTTAGGGTGATGTATTAGAATGGGCCTTCAGCCTTGAGCATAGCCAACAGAGGTAGGCCTAACTCAAGTGTAAGGATTCCCTAGGGGTCTCATTCTACAGTACATAAAACCCCTGCTTTCTTTGCTACTAACTTGACTGTTTTCTCCCCTAAGCCCCTCGCCAATGCTCAACGGGTCCTAATAGTCCTATTGTTCAACAGAGCTCCTAGCTGTTTAAAAGCTGCAGAAATGGATGTGACGTCAAGAGTAAGCAAAATGTTTCTGTAAAAGTTATCTGAGTCTGAGGCTTAAGCTGTATGCTATAGTTAGGGTCAACCATCAACTATAGCTTTATATGACATAGCTGTGAGCCAAAGCTGTAAACAACAACTACATTCAGCTACTCAGAACACAACAAAACAATTATTTTAGCTACTTTTGGCTGTGTAGCATCAGCTGTTGGCTACTGCAGGCTATGCTACTATACGCTAAAAGCAACAAATGCATGATGAAGTGGTTAACACCTCAGTATCTGTTCTACGTTGACGGCATGCTAAGGTCTGAGATATACACCACAAGTGCTGACTCAGAGAGATGAGGTATGATAATCCAGTGGGCAAAAACTGGTTGAATCAACATTGTTTCCATATCATTTAAACCACCCAATTCTGTGTAATGACATTGAATCAATGTGGAAAACTGATTATATTTGCAAAAAGTCATCAACATAAGGGCATTTTGTCTTTTTTTCACCCAATTTATAATTTTTTTGTTGATTTCATGTTAAATTCACAAATTTAAATCAAAACTAGATGTTGAACTGATGGCTGTGCCCAGTGGGAAAGCTATAAGTGCTCTTAGCAGATATATTCATCATTCAGTCAGCAAATCTATTGTGTTCTTTGATTGTTGGATGTGTTGGCACTTTCTGTGTCTTAAAAAGATCTGTCCCTCTCATGTCTCTCCTTTCACCCCATTACTCACAGACAGATTACATGATTGTGTGTTAATTACATATGCCCTTGCCATCCCACAGGCGACTGAAGGTTTCGACAGCCAACCAGGAGTTCCACACTTCTTTAATGCTACTGCAGTGCTTATTTTTAGAATTGACAAATTACTTCCTGTCTTTTTCTTCACTCTTCTGAAACATGACCAGACCAGAAAATGGACCCCGGGCACAACTCCCTTACTACCTACATCACAGAAATCTCCCTTCCCCCACCTTGTTCTTATCCTCTTTCCCCTCTTTCGTCCTTCATGGTACTCCATCCCACGGTCTGACAGCCGGCTGACACTCTTTCTTGTCTCTGGGCCAAAATCCCTGGGATTTAGGGAGGCTAAATCAGAGCACCAGAGAGAAAAGAAAGAAAAATCCTTTCTTCCTCCCTCTCCCTCTCTCTTGCACTCTTTCTTTCTTTCTTTCTTTCTTTCTTTTTTCTCTCTCTCTTCCTGGAAAAGAACAAGAGAGAGAGAAAGAGAGAGAGAGAGAGAAAATAAAGAAAGAGTGCAAGAGAGAGGGAGAGGGAGGAAGAAAGGATTTTTCTTTCTTTTCTCTCTGGTGCTCTGATTTATCCCAGGCACATGTCGATTCCCAGGACCACCCATACGTAAAATATATGCATGCATGACTGTACCTCGCTTTGGATAAAAGCGTCTGCTAAATGGCAAATATTTGTGGTGCCTGGATTAGAGATGATGGCCTCACTTTCTGAGGCTTAAAAGCTCGGTTTTCACAAGACAAGGGCTTTGAGACTCACTCCTGGACAACATGTCACCCTCTGCAGCTAATGCATTTATATGACAAGCACATATCTAGTCCTTTTATAACTGCTCTGGCATACAGTCTGCCCAGAGACAGAGAGCAATGGATCCCCCCTATAATGGATCTCCCCTATCACAAGGGGGAAAAAAGTCATAAAGACAAAATGCACAGGTCAATCACTCACTCGCTCTCTCTCTCACTCACACACAGGCGATTCCATTAGTGTTAGTACAGCCTGGCTGTAAAAAGTGTATTTCCTTATTGTGGGAGAACGTAAAGCAAACATAATACAATGTCAGGATGACAGCAGCCCATTTAGCATGTGGCTCTAGTCACATTTATAACCTTGACTATATGTCTTGTTCATCTCTCCGTTCAGTTCCATCAGAATTGTGTTTATGACTGTGCACATTACTCTCCTCTAGGATAATATATTATGCTTGTTGGGAAAGTAAATAATTAGCGCAAACAATATGAGAGCAATTAGTGTGATACATTTTAACACACACTATCGACTACCTGTGTCTTCTTTTGAAACCTCACATCAGTGGCCTATAAGCACATTTAGACTAGAGCACCCCTCAGAATATCCCCTAGAAACCCTTAGAGCAGTAGGATCTCATTTTAAATGGTGTCAGAGAAAATCTGAGAAAGTGAGAGAAAACAAGCACTGCAAACCTGAAGTCATAACTTTTATGAAAACTACCCGCTCACAACAAAGGTGTAGCCTGCAGGCTCTGATCAGTGAGCAGTGTCAGATGTAGGAGAAAGAAAACTGCCTTGGTTACCGCTGCCAGACCTGTGGCACAGATTCGCTCTGTTTATGCTTCAGTGTCCAAACTCATACATTCTGATCTAATATCATCTGTCTATTCTACTGTATTATCATATTTATTTCGTTTGGAAAGGTTTTTAATGTGATATAAGACAACATTTGTATCAAATAACAAACATGAGAAAGAATTCTTTGTGGTAGGTGTCCAAATGATGAGTTATGTGACAAACTAAATTGCAGTCAAGTAAAATGTGATTTATGCTAATGTTGACATGACATGCTAATCTGCAGGATACAGACTGAATGAACCTCTGGCTCCAAGGCTAATCTGCCTCTCAGCACTGTTCTAGGATCAGTCTGTCCAGCACAATTCTAAAACTTAATCCTAATCTCGCCATGGAACTCTCCAGAGGTATAACAGGCATTTGCCTGAAACCTATGCTAACAGAGTAATCCCTATGAACCCTACAGTTCTGGGCATTAAAAAGTAACTTTCTCATAATGCGTTTGCAGCAGTAAGAGACATTGTTAAGGTGACAAACTCTCTTGCAGGGTAACACAAAGCATTTCTGAAACATTTGTAAGATTTTTTTTTTTGCAGTAGATATTAACTTTTTAATGCCCCCAACTGTATTTACTCTGAATTCCCAGTTTGTGATTCACTCTCTAGTCCTCCATGACATTTCATGTACAGTATGTAAGTCAATTACTGTGTTAGGTCCTGTTTTAATTGGGTAGATCATATTCAGAAAGAATTCACACCCCTTGACTTTTTCCACATTTTGTTGTTACAAAGTGGGATTAAAATTGATTTGTAATTTTTTTGTCAAAGATCTACACAAAATACTCTGTAATGTCAAAGTGGAAGAGAAATGTCAAAACATTTCTACAAAAATAATGAAAAATGATTGAATATATAACACAGATATTGTCATTGATCAGATAAGTATTCAACCCCGGACTCAATACAGGTTAGAATCACCTTTGGCAGTGATTACAGCTGTGAGTCTTTCTGGGTAAATCTCCAAGAGTTTTGCACCACTGGATTGGTCAATATTTGCACATGATCATTTTTTAAATGCTTCAAGCTCTGGTTGCTTCAAGCTCTGGTTGTTGATCATTGCTAGACAGCCATTTCCAACTCTTGCCATAGATTTTCAAGATGATTTAAGTCAAATCTGTAATTAGGCCATTCAGGAACATTCAATGTCTTATTGGTAAGCAATTTCAGTGTATATTTGGCATTCTGTTTTAGGTTATTGTCCTGCTGAAAGGTTAATTCATCTCCCAGTGTCTGTTAGAAAGAAGACTGAACCAGGTTTTCCTCTAGGATTTTGCCTGTGCTTAGCTCGTTTCTGTTTATTTTTATCCTAAAAAACTCACTAGTCGTTGCTAATGTCAAGCATACCCATACCATGATGCAGCCACCACCATGCTTGAAAATATGAATGAGTGGTACTCAATGATTTGTTGTGTTAGATTTGCCACAAACATAATGCTTTGTACTCATGACATAAAGTACATTTCTTTGACACAATTCTTGCAGTTTTACTTTAGTGTCTTTATTGAAAATAGGATGAATGTTTTGGAATATTTTTATTCTGTACATGCTTCCTTCTTTTCACTCTGTCAATGAACATGATTTTTGTTGTGAGGTATAGTTTTCTCCTATCATACCTATTAACCTTTGTAACTGTTTTAAAGTCACCATTGGCCTCATGGTGAAATCCCTGAGCGGTTTCCTTCCTCTACGACAATTGAGTTATTAACGCCTGTATCTTTGTAGTGACTCTGTGTATTTTACACCATCCAATGTGTAATTAATAACTTCCTAATAACTTCACCATGCTCAAAGGGATATTACATGTCTGCTTTTTTATAAAATATTTACCCATCTACCAATAGGTGTCCTTTGTGTGGCATTGAAAAACCTCCCTGGTCTTTGTGGTTGAATCTGTGTTTGAAATTCACTGCTCGACTGAGGGACCTTAGAGATAATTGTATGTGTGGGGTACAGAGATGAGGTAGTCAGTCAAAAATCATGTTAAACTCTATTATTGCACATAGAGTGAGTCCATGTAACCTATTATGTGACTTGTTAACCAAAAATGTACTCCTGAACTTATTTAAGGTTGCCATAACAAAAGGGTTGAATAACCAGTTACCAAAAATCTAAGCATAATCCATTTTAAATTCAGGCTTTAACAACAAAATGTGGAAAAAGTCAAGGGATGTGAATACTTTCTGAAAGCACTGTAGAATAACATCTATAGTGTAATGCATCTATAGTGTATTGTTACCTCACCTACAGTTACATACGTACAGTTTACGTATTCCTAACCAATAGTGTTTTTTGTTTGTTTCTTTGCATTGTTTGTAACTTTTTTTTAAATGTATTTTGTACATAATGTTTCTGCAACCATCTCTTATAACCCAAAAAGATCTTCTGGGCATCAGAACTGCGATTAAACATCACGGACTGGCAAAATCATTTTTTTCCTTTAATGAGTCCGACGAGCCCGACGTGAATGATATACTGCTTTGCCAGGAACAGGCCCAGATCCCCGTCATTTGTGTGAAGAGAAGGCAGAGAACATGGTTCGGAGGGCGGGATGCCTTCTGAGAATTCGTAGGCAATCGATTAAACCCCCACTGCCTTCAATTCTGCTAGCAAATGTGCAATCTTTGGAAAGTAAAATGAATGACCTATGCAGAAGATGAAATTACCAAAGGGACATTCAAAACTGTAATATCTTATGCTTCAAGGAGTCGTGGCTGAACACCGACATTATCAACATACAGCTGGCTGGTTATACACTGTATCGGCAGGATAGAACAGTGGCGTCTGGTAAGACACTTCTAAGGAAGTCTCAGGGTTTTGCTCGCCTGAGGTAGAGTATCTCATGATAAGCTCTAGACCACACTATCTACCTAGAGAGTTTTCCTCTGTATATTTCATAACTGTCTACATACCACCACAGAGTGATGCCTGCACTAAGACCACACTGAATGAGCTGTATTCCGCCATAAGCAAACAGGAAAATGCTCACCCAGAGGCGGCGCTCCTAGTAGCTGGGTACTTTAATGCAGGGAAACGTAAATCCGTCTTACCAAATTTCTATCAGCATGTTAATTGTGCAACCACAGGGAAATAAACTCTGGACCACCTATACTCCACACACAGAGATGCATACAAAGCTCTCCCTTGCCCTCCATTTAGCAAATCTGACCATTATTCTATCCTCCTGATTCCGGCTTACACGCAAAAATTAAAGCATGAAACACCAGTGACTAGATCAATAAAAAAGTGGTCAGATGAAGCAGATGCTAAGCTACAGGACTGTTTTTCTAGCACAGACTGGAATATGTTCCGGGATTCCTCCAATGGCATTGAGGAGTACACCACATCAGTCATTGGCTTCATAAATCCATCTGGCCCTTTGGCCTTGTGAATGTCATTGGCTTCATAAATAAGTGCATCGATGACGTCGTCCCCACAGTGACCTACCCCAACCAGAAGCCATGGATTACAGGCAACATCCGCACTGAGCTAAAGGATAGAGCTGCCGCTTTCAAGGAGTGGGACTCTAACCCAGAAGCTTATAAGAAATCCCGCTATGCCCTATAACGAACTATCAAACAGGCAAAGCGTCAATACAGGACTAAGATCAAATCGTACTACACCGGCTCTGACTCTTGTCAGATGTGGCATGGCTTGCAAACCATTACAGACTACAAAGGGAAGCACAGCCGAGAACTGCCCAGTGACACGAGCCTACCAGACCACCTAAACTACTTCTATACTCGCTTCGAGGCAAATAAAACTGAAACATACACGAGAGCACCAGCTGTTCCGGAAGACTGTGTGATCTCGCTCTACGCAGCCAATGTGAGTAAGCCCTTTAAACAGGTAAACATTCACAAGGCCAAAGGGCCAGACGGATTACCAGGACGTCTACTGCGAGCATGCGCTGACCAACTGGCAAGTGTCTTCACTGACATTTTCAACCTCTCCCTCAGTGAGTCTGTCATACCAACATGTTTTAAGCAGACCACCATAGTCACTGTGCCCAAGAGCAGTAAGATAACCTGCCTAAATGACTACCAACCGATAGAATTCACGTCTGTAGCCACGAAGGGCTTTGAAAGGCTGGTCATGGCTCACATCAACACCATCATCCCAGAAACCCTAAACCCATTCCAATTTGCATACCACCCCAACAGATCCACAGATGATCCAATCTCTATTGCACTCCACACTGCCCTTTCCCACCTGGACAAAAGGAACACCTATGTGAGAATGCTATTCATTGACTACAGCTCAGCGTTCAACATCATAGTGCCCTTAAGGCTCATGAATAAGCTAAGGATACTGGGACTAAACACCTCCCTCTGCAACTGGATCCTGGACTTCCTGATGGTCTTCCAAGTGGTAAGGGTAGGTAACAACACATCCGCCACGCTGATCCTCAACACAGGGCCCCCTCTGGGGGTGCGTACTCCCAGTTCACACATGACTGCACGGCCAGGCATGACTCCAACACCATCATTAAGTTTGCAGATGACACAACAGTCGTAGGCCTGATCACCGACAACGACGAGACAGCCTAAAGGGAGGAGGTCAGAGACCTGGCCATGTGGTGGCAGGACAACAACCTCTCCCTCAACGTGATCAAGACGATGATTGTGGACTACAGGAAAAAGAGGACCAAGCACACCCCCATTGTCATCGACGAGGCTGTAGTGGAGCAGGTTGAGAGCTTCAGATTCCTTGGTGTCCACCAACAAACTAACATGGTCCAAGCACACCAAGACAGTCGTAAAGAGGGCACGACTGTCTTGGTGTGCTTGGACCATGTTAGTTTGTTGGTGGACACGAACCTATTCCCCTTCAGGAGACTGAAAAGATTTGGCATGGGTCCTCAGATCCTCAAAAGGTTCTACAGCTGCACCATCGAGAGCATTCTGACTGGTTGTATCACTGCCTGGTATGGCAACTGCTCGGCCTCCGACCGCAAGGCACTACAGAGGGTAGTGCGAACGGCCCAGTACATCACTGGGGCCAAGCTTCCTGCCATCCAGGACCTCTATACCAGGCGGTGCCAGAGGAAGACCCTAAAAATTGTCAAAGACTCCAGCCACCCAAGTCATAGACTGTTCTCTCTGCTAGCGAATGGCAAGCGGTACCAGAGTTCCAAGTCTAGGTCCAAGAGGCTTCTTAACAGCTTCTACCCCCAAGCCAGAATACTCCTGAACACCTAATCAAATGGCTACCCAGACTATTTGCATTGCCCCCCCCCCCTACCCTTTTACACCGCTGCTACTGTCTGTTGTTGTCATCTATGCATTGTCACTTTAATAACTCTACCTACATGTACATATTACCTCGACTAACCGGTGCCCAAAAAACATTGACTCTGTACCGGTACCCCCCTGTATATAGTCTCACTATTGTTATTTTAATGCTGCTCTTTAATTACTTGTTACTTTTATTTCTTATTCTTATCCGTATATTTTTAAACTGCATTGTTAGTTAGGGGCTCGTAAGTAAGCATTTCACTGTAAGGTACACCTACACCCGTTGTATTTAGCGCATGTGACTAATAACATTTGATTTGAATTGATACCATATATCATACACACACCATTGTTCATTTGCCTTATGCAAAATGTCAGTCATCGAAGCACTATTGCTCATTCAGATTCCTTGGAAATTACCCCAAACGTCCATAACCCAGGCCTGATCCCCGAACTCATTACAGCTAGCACATGCACTGCACTTGCTCTTCGATAGAGGTATGATGGTGTTTTAAAAAGGGTGATATCTGTCTTAATGCTGTTATGCTGAAACCTCTAGGGCTCTGATTGTGGCTGTAGCCTACTTTCACTGCAATTCTTCTTCCGGACCTGTCAAGACACACATTATAAAGGGGACATGCTCCAATTAACAACTTGTTCTGTCCTCGATCCAGTTGACCAAATCTTTCCTTAAATCTGCTCTTATGGAATAATTTGACCTTGGAGAAATGCTGCAGTTGCATGCTCACTATAGCATGTCATATAGCCATGGAAAACTGCTCCTTGGTCCTTTAGTGTTGTAATACACAAAGGTTACAGCATTTCATCCTGTCTGTTCTTTAATGGCCCTCACCCTCTGTGTACTTTGTCATAGCCGAGGAACATGGCAACATCATATCAATGAAACTGGACAGTAGTTTAGATTACGCATTTCTGCGACCATATATAGATCAATCAGTATTCAGACTATTATACAGACCAATGCATTACAAAGTCAGCCTCAATCACAGGCTCACAACGAGGATATAGTATGACCCCTTTTTTCCAGGCCCCCTGAGACACAGACACAGAGACACCCTACCTATATGTACATAGCTACCTCAATTAACTTGTACCCCTGCATAGCGACTCGGTACTGGTACTCCTGTTATTTTTACTCGTTATTGTTATTTGTTATTCACAGTGTATTCATTCCTCATTTCACTATTTGATACAGAGGCACAAAGACAGGTGACAGGGCTAACTAAACGACAAGCTGAACAGAACACACTGGCCCAACGGGAGGGATGAGGGAGGTGGGAAGGAATGAGAATTAGATTGGAGTGTGTGGGTGTGTTATTCTGTACTTGTCACTTGGATGAGGGGTTGAGTCATATGAATGTACAGGACAGAGCATAGCTTGAACTGTCATCAAATACAAGGGCCATTTGCACCTTATGGGTACTGACTTACAGTGTAGTTTGGCGGTTTGTCTCATACAGAGCCAGATGGAGACTGTTTTTTCTGTACCAAACCAGTTGTTTATCCTGTATCTTCTTTCCACTGTGAGCTAAAATAATACATGAATAAACTATAATATGCCTGGATATGGATCATACGCGTGATGATGATCGTGTTTGAATGTGTGTGTGACTGTGTTTGTGTGTGTGTACAAGTGTGTACAAGTGTGCATGCATGTGTATGTCAGGATGTGCATGTTCGCATGTCCCCAGTATGACAGAAGTACAATGTACCCTTCTTCTCTTTTCAGTCAA
Source organism: Oncorhynchus clarkii lewisi (assembly GCF_045791955.1). Taxonomy (NCBI): domain Eukaryota; kingdom Metazoa; phylum Chordata; class Actinopteri; order Salmoniformes; family Salmonidae; genus Oncorhynchus; species Oncorhynchus clarkii. The sequence goes on along the minus strand of NC_092147.1, from coordinate 79,074,323 downwards.
GAAGACCCTCCCATGCAAGAAGAATCCAGAAGTGAGCCCTCGTTTCAAGAGAGCTATGATGACGTCAACGTAGATCACCTTCTCAATAACGTCCAATTGGTAGGTTCAGTCTCACTCCTCCTCCTCCTCCTTTCAGATTCAGTATGTGCATGTGTGTGTGTAATTGGACTTCGTCCAGACAGTGTTTGTGGAGGCAGGTGAGCAGCTCACAGCGAGAGAAGATTGATGACTTTGTCTTTGAAAAACAAGTTTCCATGAAATGAAGTAGGAGCATCAGTCATGGTCTAGCTGTGGACCTCTCTCTCTCTCTTTCTCGCTCGCTCTCTCTCTTTCTCGCTCTCTCTCTTGCTCTCTCTCTCTCTCGCTCTCTCGCTCTCTCGCTCTAGCTGTCGCTCTCACTCTGGGTTATAGGCTCCATGGGTTATAGAGGTTATAGGCTCCATCAACAGTCCTTTCCCACAGTAGTTAGACCATCGAAGCGCAATGATGCACCAACTGATGATAATGATCGAAGAGGGAACTTGCAGAGATACCATTTCTCTATAGAAAGTGATGTTCTGTAGTCCTAATCTAATCTATGAGGTGTCACAACTTTAAATGTTCTGATGAAAGAACACTTTCTACCTACAGTATCTGTATCTTTCAGCTAGTTGTTTTTCTCTCAGCTGTATTTCAGTCCAATATGGTTTGCAATCTAAACTCATATTGAAACATGTTTTAATTTCCTAGCTCAACCTCTCCTTCAAATGTTACTGCTCAAATGCGACCACTTCCCCCAAAACTTAAATTGTATGTTTAATATAATATTCAAACTTACAATATGACATTTTCAATATGTCAGCTATGAAATATACAGCTGGAACAGGGTTTTTTGAAATCGGCGTGCATGTTTTGGTTTTTGCCCTAGCACTACACATCTGTTTCAAATAATCAACTAATCATCAAGCTTTGATCATTTGAATCAACTGTGTAGTGTTAGGACAAAAAACTAAACATGCCCGCCTCGGGGTTCCAAGGACTGAGTTAGGGAAACGCTGAGCTAGAATGTTAATGAATTCCCAGATTCCATATTTCTCGTATTACTGTCTTTTCAAACAGCTCTTACACATAGTATCATCATTTTAACAATTCCACAGTACTATTCCAAATAGTGTGGAAATATATATACAGAATTAGAAAATTACTGCACTGCCCATATAATGTGTTCTTGATTTGATTCCATCTGTTGGGTTCAGGAGGTGCTTTTCTGTTGGTCTGGTCCTTGGTCTGGTCCTTGATCTGGTCCTTGGTCTGGTCCTTGCTCTGGTCCTTGGTCAGGTCCTTGGTCTGGTCCTTGCCTCACTTGCTTTCAGTAGATGTGTGGTGCTGCTCTGCTGGAAATACGCTACCCAGTTCTTATAAGGAGGTGTGGGAATGATTCAATCTGTAGAGGGCAGAAGACTGCTACAGTCTGTCCCTTGTGTCTCCAGTGCAGGTAGCCTGGTAGTCAAAAGTAGGAAATGAAGACACAAAGCATTGTGATTGATTTGATGCACTTATTCCCTGACCTGTTTATCTGGAAAAATATGCTATTTTACATTATATTATGAAGAGGCAGAGAAATATGCAAAAACTGAGGATAGCATCAGGGAATTAGCATGTAGATTAGTTTTGCGTCTAGTTGTTGTGATTGCACTGTGTCACTGAGAGGAGAGCCATATGTACTACCAGGAGAGAAGCATCAAATGGAATTGAACCTATTACAGTCCAATGATCCGTAGGATGAAGGAGTCCTGCAATCACATTTGTCCTTCAAACACAAGGTATATTTGAGTCCAAAATCTCTCTCTCTCAATTCAATTCAAAGGGATTTATTTGCATGGGGAACATACAGTTAGCCTTTTCATCACATTCCCAGTGGGTCAGAAGTTGACATACACTCAATTAGTACTTAGTAGCATTGCCTTTACATTGTTTTAACTTGGGTCAAACATTTTGTGTAGCCTTCCACAAGCTTCCCACAATAAGTTGGGGGAATTTTGTCCCATTCCTCCTGACAGAGCTGGTGTAACTGAGTCAGGTTTGTAGACCTCCTTGCTTGCACACGCTTTTTTCAGTTCTGCCCACAAATGTTCTATGTGATTGAGGTCAGGGCTTTGTGATGGCCACTCCAATACCTTGACTTTGTTGTCCTTAAGCCATTTTGCCACAACTTTGGAAGTATGCTTGGGGTCATTGTCCATTTGGAAGACCCATTTGCGACCAAGCTTTAACTTCCTGACTGATGTCTTGAGATGTTGCTTCATTACATCTACATCATTTCCCTTCCTAATGATGCCATCTATTTTGTGAAGTGCACCAGTCCCTCCTGCAACAAAGCACCCCCACAACATGATGCTGCCACCCTCGTGCTTCACAGTTGGGATGGTGTTCTTCGGCTTGCAAGCTTCCCCCTTTTTCCTCCAAACATAACGATGGTCATTATGGCCAAACACTTCTATTTTTGTTTCATCAGACCAGAGGACATTTCTCCAAAAAGTACGGTCTTTGTCCCCATGTGCAGTTGCAGACCGTAGTATGGCTTTTTTTTATGGCGGTTTTGGAAGAATGGCTTCTTCCTTGCTGAGCGGCCTTGAAATACATCCACAGGTACACCTCCAATTGACTTAAATTATGTCAATTAGCCTATCAGAAGCTTATAAAGCCATAACATAATTTCCAGGAATTTTCCAAGCTGTTTAAAGGCATAGTCAACTTAGTGTATGTAAACTTCTGACCCACTGGAATTGTGATACAGTGAATTGTGATACAGTGAAATAGTCTGTCTGTAAACAATTGTTGGAAAAATGACTAGTAGATGTCCTACCCGACTTGCCAAAACTAAAGTTTGTTAACAAGAAATTTGTATACTGGTTGAAAAACAAGTTTTAATGACTCCAACCTAAGTATATGTAAACTTACGACTTCAACTGTATGTTTACTTTTCCAAAGCATGTGAAATAGATAACAAACAAAAGTGAAATACAATCTCTCTCTCTCTCTCTCTCTCTCTCTCTCTCTCTCTCTCTCTCTCCCTCTCTCTCCCTCTCTCTCCCTGTAGCCCTCTCTCACTCTAGCCCTCTCTCTCAAGCTTTCTTTCTCTTTCGGCTTGAAGCAAAGAGTGTTTTTCCATTCAAAGCGATATTCTAAGGAAACCGTTTTTAAACCATTTCCCTCATCTATATATTCATGCAGAGGCAGCCGCTCTGGTGTCAGCAGTAAATCACGGAGAGAGAGAGAGAGAGAGAGAGAGAGAGAGAGAGAGAGAGAGAGAGAGAGAGAGAGAGAGAGAGAGAGAGAGAGAGAGAGAGAGAGAGAGAGAGAGAGAGAGAGAGAGAGAGAGAGTGAGTGTGTGGTTAATGACTGTTGCGGCTCCCTAAAACCATGGGGACATTAAAGCTCATTCTCAATGGAGGAGAGGGGACAGAGGCAGGAGGGGCTGTATTGGGAGGCAAATACATATAAATGTGATTTAATCTACCAGTCTGCGTGACTGCGTTATTTCCCCAAGGATGAATGGAAGCTTCCTGTCTCCGTATCAGCTCCCTTGTGTATTAGCAGCTCAGGTCTTTTTGTTGGTTTTCAGAATTAAGCATTAGGTGTTGACGTGCCAGGCAACAAAATGAGATTAGATTTATAATCACAAAGCGAGCAGTGTTATTTAGTCGGCTGGGTTAAGGTACAATGATAGATCCCTCATCTCACTTATTTTCTGGTCAACCTTGGTTTGTCATAAATATAAAATCAGCGCAATTCATTTAAAATGCCACTATAGTGCGCTCTCAGTGAAGCAGAATGCCAGTACATAAACACACTCTTAGTGATCTCTAGGGAAACAGCCCTGCTGGGATGCTCAGAGGCACAGTGAGGCGAGGCTCTGGGAAATACAACTGCTATGCCCTTAAATGGTTTGGTGGACTAAATCTGATGTCAAAGTCAGGCTCTCTCCAGGATAGGATAACATGAGGCTTCCCTGCCTCATTGTCAACTAATAGCCACATGGGATGGAAATTGTGTAAATGGAAAATCTGGTATATGCCTACATGGCGTGTAGGAGGAACTCAACTAGAGCTCAGAGTAAACCTGAACCTATACTAGAAATGAAAGTTATAAAATACAGTCATTGTGATGTCCATAAGCCACTTCAGTTTGTTCTATATCTCTGGGATGACAGATAATGTTGCTCTTTTTGCAATCACACTCTTTCTCTGTTCCAAGAAAAGAAGATGCCTTCACACCAATAGCAGTATAGAAAGCAATTTCAGTTCATGTTCATACAGAAGCCTATCACATTATAGTCACAAGCTAGATTTCTATCCAATTGGTGACTGATTTTCATGTGAACATTCAAAAATAAAGATAATATGCAAATGTTGTGTTTGTGATTCCACCAAACTGACTAGTTGCAGATAAACATCAGTGTGTGATGACGTAGTGCACACAAAATGTACTTTTTCGCTTAAGTTTTTATGTCCTGAATACAAATCTAAAGATCAAAGTGTTTCCATCACATTTTCAACTCTACTGATATTTTGTCACAAAAACTGTTATATTAAATAGCAAATGTGCCTCTTTGGTCTTGCCATGTGTGTTCCAGCCCACAGCTCGCAGATACAGTGCAGGTAGGCTGTGTGGCTAGTCTTACAGTACATGATGAGATTATTATGGATAAGAGCAAGAATATTTTTATCTGTCAAATGGCAGTCAAGCATCAATCATCATGTCACCAGAATAAGACCCTAAATATTTATTGGAAAGGAGCATCAACCTCATCACCGTGCACTTTCACCACCCTGTGAAATTCATCATAAATTATTTCATCTGTTGCCTAATAAATTGCATGCTTACCAGAGTCGTAGTGGGAGGACCACACATCTTATTATCGTATGACTACAAATTTACTTCGATATAATGATTTTTATATCAATATTTATGCATAAAGGCTGCCATTTCTCGCAAAATGTATTTTACCGCCACAAAAAGATACATGTCGAAAGAACAAATGATCTGTTTTTCTTGGAACTTTCAATAAATTGCCTGGTTTTCCCAAATCCCCTGTTGGACGATTCCTGGATTCATGGAATAAGCAGGAAATCCGAAATCCTCCAGCCAGGATTTCTGGAAACCAGGGAATTTTGCAACCCTACTCCTACATCTGAGCTATAAATTGACTTTACATTTCAATGCACACATCAGATTGTTTTATTATAATATTTTCTCCCCCAGTTCTTTTAACCCATTATGAACTTCACCCATGTCTATGGCTCCCACCACACGACTGTCAGATAAACACTTACTGAAATAAAAACACTTTCATTATAAAATCCAATTAAATGCAGATCCAACAATAGGTTTACTTGTTCCTTGAAAAGCAACGTGCTAGCAGAATTCAGTTTTTAGTCTTTTTGTGTATGAAACATCTTGTTTTGAGTGCTGTAGAATACACTACGGACAGTTCATTTGTTTGTGTATGAACAGTTAAGTGTATTCTCATAATGTGGAGTGTTCTGGGTTCTGTGCCAGGATGAAGTGACTGTTCTCCACCATCCATTCTGTTCTGGGTTCATTTCTGTGCAACAATCTTAATTGGACCTGTCCCTCGAAAGAGGGAGTGTGTACTGCTGGTACTATTTTGTGAGCATCCCAATGTATTCCTGCATAAAAACAACATAATTACGACTTTCCTACATTCTGCTGTCTGTTGTCAAATTCCCGACATGGTGATGCCCTTACCTGGCAGCATGGGCTCATACCAAAGGCATCTAGCTTAAAGATAAGGCTTATGTTTGTGTTTGTTTAGCATGATTAGTTTTGATTCAAATACAATACTTAATATTTTCCCGAAGGTGGTGTCCCGTTCTCATCATTTTAAAGGTGACATGTCACACGGACAAGCCAAGGCTCTACGCTGAATCCCAGCCCTGTTTTGTCCCTATTACTAGTCAATTGACATTGGATCTTAATTTCTCCACTCAACACTCTTGAGGAAAAACCTACTCATGTGTAAAAGTAGAGGGAAGAAGTTGGAAGGAGACATGCTTACCTAGCTGATGACTCTCTTTTTCCTCAGTGTTTATTGGAAAAGTCTTCATGTGAAGCGCTTTCCACTTCACTCAGGGCCAGACACCTTGGCTGCAGAGATCACCTTTCAGATCGCATGACGGCATGGGAGGTGTACACAGTATTCCGTCAGCTTTTTCCATCCCCCATATGTGACTGATCTGTGATGGAGAAAACAAAATGCCAATCTTTATAAAACTGGCTACACTCCACTACAACTAAAATGGTATTTATATGCATTGCTTCTGAAGGGGTTAATGTTATGACCTCTAATGTCAAGGTAAAGATCACAAGTAAAGAAGCCCCAACACTAACCAAGCACTGCCATCCTGTGTCCCCATTATGCCAAATGTCTTCACATTAAGTGACTATGCCATCCTGTGTCCCCATTATACCAAATGTCCTCACATAAAGTGACTATGCTGTCTGGTGTCCCCATTATGCCAAATGTCCTCAAATGCACAGTGTCTCAATGCCCCACATCATGTGTCCTTATATGCCCAGGTTGCCCACAGTACTCTTCTGCTCCCATGTGCCCTTCATCGACCGCCCTCACTTTTCCTGCCAGTGCTTCAGACAGAGAAAGACCCAAATCGATCACATTTCCCAGGCCTTCCCCGGTAACCACACTAAACACGCTTTCCCCTTTGTTTAAATAATTCAAACACAACCACTTACAGCCTACTGCCTTAGCTTTAGTTACACTGGAGTAAGGACACTTAAGTTTCCTTTGTGTGTAGATAACCCACGTGTGGTAAGATGTTTCCACAGATGTGTAGAATTCATCACTGAATCCAAATGAAAATGACAACAACAGCAGTAATCCGAGACAAGGGATAACTCTTTCATATACAAAAATCTAAAATTACTCAATCCTACCTGAAAATTTACTGAAAATAACATTCTGCTTGGGGGTCAACCTTCATGATTTTTGTACATATGGATCTGTTGACGCCCAGTTGTTAGGAAAGAAATGTTATTTCTAGATGTGTTAACCTGTGCAGTGTTTATCTCAGGCCAGTCATTGTGATCTAGCTAGCAGTAAGTCTATTGCCTTGCTGTGTATAGATTATATTGGCTGCGTTTGGTTACTGTGAGCTCTGAGCTGGTCTCCAGGCCTATGAGTTGTGATTGGCAGACCCGGCGCCAGGATTAAGTGACTAAGGGGGCAGTTGAAATCGTTGAGGGGGTACAATTGTCGAGGTTCTTGCATTGGAATTATATTGAATTCAGCTTATATCACACTATACCACAATAAACATAACGTTCAAATGCCGAGACTCTGAGTACATAACATGCTTTTGAAGTGACAGGTTGGCGTGAAATCTCTACATTTTCTCTGCTGCGCTGAGTCAGGTTAAATAGTGGCCTTCTAGCAGTCAGCAGGAAGCAGGCAGGTAGTGTTGCATTTTCAGTGCCTTCGAAAAGTATTCAGACCCCTTGACTTTTTCCACATTTTGTTTATGTTGCAGACTTATTATGAAATGGATTAAATAAATAAAAAATACTCAGGTCTAAGGAATTGTCCTTAGAGCTCCGAGACAGGATTGTGTCGAGGCACAAATCTGGGGAAGGGTACCAACACATTTCTGCAGCATTGAACACATTGGCCTCCATCATTCTTAAATGGAGGAAGTTTGGAACCACAAAGACTCTTCCTAGAGCTGGCCGCCGGGCCAAACTGAGCAATCAGGGGAGATGGGCCTTGGTCAGGGAGGTGACCAAGAACTCAATGGTCACTCTGACAGAGCTCCAGAGTTCCTCAGTGGATATGGGAGAACCTTCCAGAAGGACAACCATCTCTGCAGTACTCCCCAAATACAGGTGTGCCAAGCATGTAGCATCATACCCAAGAAGACTCGAGGCTGTAATCGCTGCCGAAGGTGCTTCAACAAAGACATACCCAAGAAGACTCAAGGTTGTAATTGCTGCCAAAGGTGCTTCAACAAAGTACTGAAAAAGGTCTGAATACTTCTGTAAATGTGATATTTCCGTTTTTTTACGGAAAACCTGTTTTTGCTTTGTCATTATGGGGTAATGTGTGTAGATTGATGAGGAGGAAAAAAACAATTGAATCAATTTTAGAACAAGGCTTCAACGTAACAAATGTGGAAAAATAAAGGGGTCTGAATACTTTCTGAAGCCACTCTATATACACAGTGCTGGTGTTTCAATGATATTTACAAATATATATACAAAGCTTATGACTTCAAAATGTCAGCATTCAAAAGAAAATCCTGTCTTAACCAATAAAGCACAGGTGGGGTCTACCAGGCTCAGAAACAGCCTCCCACTTGCTGAGTTGTTAGGTAGTCAGAACACAAGTAGATGTTTTGTGTGCGATCTATATAAAACTACTAGAAACCCTCCGTAAACCAATGGGAATAGTAACTGTATGGAATATACTGTAGATCTTAAAGACTACCAACAGAATGCAGACTGGAAAAGAGTCTCGAACAGTATCTCAATGTTTAATTATCAACTAATACACTACAAATTACTTCACAGATTTTATTTGACTCCATGGAAAATCTGTCAATTTAAACTGGCTTGTGTTCTCAATATATATTAGAACCTACACCCACATGATGAGGGACTGCCCCAGTGTGAAGATCTTCTGGTCACAGGTTGCCAGGTCTGTGTCGAGCATTTAGTTGGAGCTGCCATTCCCTATCTTCCCAATATACTATTGTTGAACGATGACTCTTCACTGACTCTCACAGTTCCCCAAAAATGAGTATGGTTGCATGGACTGACCGTGGCACAAATAATGTTGGTGACAAACCTCCACATAAGCTTAGCATAACTCAAAGGCAACAAAACTGCCTTGACGTTCTTTCACTAGAGCTCTCTATCTTGTGTGAACGGCATCAAGGAAACAACACTAGATACATTTAATAGAGCAGTCGAAAAGGTTAAAAGCTTATTATGAGTTCATGTAATGCAATTATGTTTGAATTCATTCATTGTGTTTTGAATATCAATATCGAATATCGATGCATGCAGGATGATTCTAACCGTGTGTGGGGGGAAATAGGGAAGAAGGGGGAAGGAGAGGGGAGATTGGACAGACAGGACAAATTATTATTATTTACATTTTTCTGTATTGTTTTTCGTTTCTTTACATATGTACTTTTGAACATAATATTATTATTATGTCTGTGATCTGAACCCTTCACAAAAAAACAAAATAAAAAGTTGTAAAACGCCCCCACCCAAAAAATAACACATTGAATAACAGATTCACTATATGGAACAACAGATAGTCACAAGAAATCGAAAGGAAGTTTGTTCTGAAGTGTCTGTCCTATATCTGCGTGATCAGGAAACATTACTTATTTTTTTGGTATATTAGTGTAGAGCCTAAATGGTTCGGACGCTACAGACAGAAGTTGGCAGATCGGCTGAACCAACCTCAGACGAGTTCCAAGAACGCTTGTGGGGAATTATGTTATTTCTAGATGGTGCACAGTGAGAGACCAGGTCTCCCCCCTACAGTCCAGGGGAGCTGCCATTGATTTCCACCACTCAACATGCAGCAGGCTGGTGCTAATGATGAGCATTTTGCTTCTATTGATTGGGTTATGGCTGTTGTGTGTGTGCGTCCGTGTGTGCGTCCGTGTGTGTGTGTGTGTGTGTGTGTGTGTGTGTGTGTGTGTGTGTGTGTGTGTGTGTGTGTGTGTGTGTGTGTGAGGGAGAGAGAGCATGTGCATGTGATTCAGCATGTACTGTATGTGGCTGTCTATGTGTATGAGTTTGATGGAGTGTGTGTGTAGCAGCCAATTGATTATGATTATGAATTATGATTATGAAGCCTTTAATAACACATTAAAATAGCATTCATGTTTGAGGATAGCTGATCATACTATTTGTTCTGCAGATTAATGTTTGAGGATAGTTTATCATACTATTTGTTCTGCAGATTAATGTTTGAGGATAGTTGATCATACAATTTGTTCTGCAGATTCATGTTTGAGGATAGCTGATCATACTATTTGTTCTGCAGATTCATGTTTGAGGATAGCTGATCATACTATTTGTTCTGGAGATTAATGTTTGAGGATAGCTGATCATACTATTTGTTCTGGAGATTAATGTTTGAGGATAGCTGATCGTGAGAGGCTGGTGAGGGCCACCCGCAGTGTGGAGAGGGGCTGGTGAGGGCCACCCGCGGTGTCGAGAGGCTGGTGAGGGCCACCCGCAATGTGGAGAGGGGCTGGTGAGGGCCACCCGCAGTGTGGAGAGGGGCTGGTGAGGGTCACCCGCGGTGTCAAGAGGCTGGTGAGGGCCACCCGCAGTTCGAAGAGGTGAGGGACTGGTGAGTAGAGGTATGGTGGTCATGAGCAGGTGACAACGGAAGCTTGGGGAGGCTTGGTGCTCAGCCTGTGTGTTGGTCCTGTGGAACCCCTTGCCTTGACTAGCAGGCAGGGGATGTCGTCCACAGAATACTTGTTTCCTGTAATGACTTTACAGTATACAGCTTCTAACCAGCCAGCTTATTCCTGCAAGTCAGCACTGAGCACCTGCTCAGCGATCACACATACAAACACACTCATTCTGTACACACACACACGTGTATGTGGAGTACGCATACACGCATGCACAGCACACACACACGATTGTTACACTCTAATATTTCTACACACTTACACCCACCGACACACTCACACACATAATCAAATTCACACCTGCTCACACATTCAGGTAATCAACCAGCTATAGTATCGTTATAAATCCCTCCTTTTCCTGACTGATTGGATTTTCATGAGCTACAGTATGGCCAGTTATGTGGCTGTTTTCTCTAGTGCTCATGTATAATTTTACGATTGAAAGAAGAGCATATTATCATAATGGGATCTCACCACGCATGTTGCCATGGGGGTTGCCACCCAATGTCATTAAGAGAGAAGCAAGTAGCAAGCCGATGAACAACACACACATTTACAGTAAATGAGACACAGCAAAAAATGCTCATTTTGGCTCTCAGCAGAACTGCATAATGTTTCTCCATAGTAGAACAGGAATTTGACATTTAGTTTAAAGTTTGACACAGCGGGCTATCTGTCCGGCTGTGAGTCTGTGAGGAGCTTCAGTGTTTGACATTCAGAAATGGACTGGGAAACGCAGATTAATCACACATATGGCCAATTATCCCCAGGATCCAACGCAGCTGATGACAAAACAACAATGAGGAAATGAAAGAGATGCAGCTGAGACCAACCCCCATTTACAGCTTTCAGTTCTTCAGGAAAGCAGGAAATCAAGGTTTGAGGACATACAGTACTGGAGCATGAAAGAGAGATTAGTGGATTCTACCTCATAATCTGACAGGAATACATGGTCTGTCATTCATTCATTGTTTGGTTATTGCTTCCTCCCTTAGGGCCTACTTATTGCAGGGATGGTTTAGTATCTCAATTGATAAGAGAAAGTGGTTGGTATGACAGGCTATGATAACTACATTCACCTGAATTGGCCAACAGAGTCCACTGTCACTGGGCCCACTTTCATCATTTGTTCATGTAGATATATATACTCATTGGTGAAAGTAAGGTGGTACGGCGTCCCGGCAAAATAATAGTGGGGGTACGCTGTACCGGTAAAACGTTAATCACAATGAATACAACATGCCCAAAAAAACATTATTAAAGATTACTGCATGTCAGCCTCATGAAACATTTGTGAATTGACTGTAAACCGGGTGGTATACGCTCCAAACTGCGTTGTGGTTTGAGGAGAACACTTACATTTTGTCAAGGCGGAGATGAGTGGCCGAGAAGCTTGTAGACAAGGCGGAGATGAGTGGCCGAGAAGCTTGTAGACAAGGCGAAGGTGAGTGGCCGAGAAGCTTGTAGACAAGGCGAAGGTGAGTGGCCGAGAAGCTTGTAGACAAGGCGAAGGTGATTGGCCGAGAAGCTTGTAGACAAGGCGAAGGTGAGTGGCCGAGAAGCTTGTAGACAAGGCGAAGGTGAGTGGCCGAGAAGCTTGTAGACAAGGCGAAGGTGAGTGGCCGAGAAGCTTGTAGACAAGGCGAAGGTGAGTGGCCGAGAAGCTTGTAGACAAGGCGAAGGTGAGTGGCCGAGAAGCTTGTAGACAAGGCGAAGGTGAGTGGCCGAGAAGCTTGTAGACAAGGCGAAGGTGAGTGGCCGAGAAGCTTGTAGACAAGGCGAAGGTGAGTGGCCGAGAAGCTTGTAGACAAGGCGAAGGTGAGTGGCTGAGAAGCTTGTAGACAAGGCGAAGGTGAGTGGCTGAGAAGCTTGTAGACAAGGCGGAGATGAGTGGCCGAGAAGCTTGTAGACAAGGCGAAGGTGAGTGACCGAGAAGCTTGTAGACAAGACGAAGGTGAGTGGCCGAGAAGCTTGTAGACAAGGCGAAGGTGAGTGGCCGAGAAGCTTGTAGACAAGGCGAAGGTGAGTGGCCGAGAAGCTTGTAGACAAGGCGAAGGTGAGTGGCTGAGAAGCTTGTAGACAAGGCGAAGGTGAGTGGCTGAGAAGCTTGTAGACAAGGCGGAGATGAGTGGCCGAGAAGCTTGTAGACAAGGCGAAGGTGAGTGGCCGAGAAGCTTGTAGACAAGGCGAAGGTGAGTGGCCGAGAAGCTTGTAGACAAGGCGAAGGTGAGTGGCTGAGAAGCTTGTAGACAAGGCGAAGGTGAGTGGCTGAGAAGCTTGTAGACAAGGCGAAGGTGAGTGGCCGAGAAGCTTGTAGACAAGGCGAAGGTGAGTGGCCGAGAAGCTTGTAGACAAGGCGAAGGTGAGTGGCTGAGAAGCTTGTAGACAAGGCGGAGATGAGTGGCCGAGAAGCTTGTAGACAAGGCGAAGGTGAGTGACCGAGAAGCTTGTAGACAAGACGAAGGTGAGTGGCCGAGAAGCTTGTAGACAAGGCGAAGGTGAGTGGCTGAGACTGAGGTGCGCGTACAGTGGATCCATCAATTCAGGCTACAAGTGTAGGCCTAATGACAAATCGCAGAATGTCATTACAATACACATTGGTGTTTTGTAACAGATATCTCTTTCCATTCATCAAATTGCAGGTGGAGTGCATTGTTGTGGTTTGGATGATGCAATTATTTTGTGACAGGATGAATGTACGCGGGTAGCCTACAGGAGCGCTTTTGTTAAGTGATTGTTTGACAATAAGACGAAAACATCATGACTGGTTGTGTTTATGCCACATAGGTGGCGTGCATAGGCTAAGCTTTTCCTAGTCAATTGAATTAATTTGCCAAAAGGATATAGCCTAATTAGCAAACTCCTCTCTGTACAGAAATAAATACAGTCATTGAAAATAGGCTACCTCAGCAGAAAGCATGATTTGGCCACATAGGTGCATTAGTTCCAACAACAAAACAAGCTGTGGATTGTTTTAAATTGCATAGCCTAGAGTCGGAAGGGCCTGCAGTGCACGCACTGACCCAGTCGTCAGTGCATGCAGCAAATACCAAATAGATGATTGTTGAGTTGCAACTGTCAGTGAAAAGCAGAGAGACCCAGCAAGGCAAATCGCAATATTTAAAACTACAATCGCAGAAAAACTGTTTGGAAAGCAAATGGCTATTGCTGTAAAGAGATGACAATGAAAAGACTCCAATCTGTCTATTAGTTACTACAAATTCTTAACTTATCTCCGGTGAGTGTGCGTATTCACTGTCTTTGTCATTGGTTCAGTGCCACTTTTGTTTGTTTTTGGAAATAATTTCCTCCTCCAGGTTAGATATATTTGTGTCTCCCCTTTTCGTATGCCGATGATATGAACCAGACAGCGTTGTTTTTATTGATCTGTTTGTCAGTGTCGGCAGAGTAGGCTACCCTGTCATTTTTGTAGTATAACAACAAAGCTTTGTGAGTGCTCTTGGGTGTCCCGTACCAGTAAGAAAATAAATACCCTTTGACCCCTGGATATACTGTAGATATACTGTAGTTATACTGTAGATATACTGTAGTTATATTGTAGTTATACTGTAGTTATACTGTAGATATACTGTAGTTATACTGCAGTTATACTGTAGATATACTGTAGATATACTGTAGATATACTGTAGTTATAGTTATGCTGTAGATATACTGTAGTTATACTGTAGATATACTATATATATACTGTAGTTATACTGTAGATATACTGTAGTTATACTGTAGATATACTGTAGTTATACTGTAGATATACTGTAGTTATACTGTAGATATAGTGTAGTTATACTGCAGTTATACTGTAGATATACTGTAGATATACTGTAGTTATAGTTATACTGTAGATATACTGTAGTTATACTGTAGATATAGTGTAGTTATACTGCAGTTATACTGTAGATATACTGTAGATATACTGTAGTTATAGTTATACTGTAGATATACTGTAGTTATACTGTAGATATACTATATATATACTGTAGTTATACTGTAGATATACTGTAGTTATACTGTAGATATACTGTAGTTATACTGTAGATATACTATAGTTAGACTGTAGATATACTGCAGATATACTGTAGTTATACTGAAGATATACTGTAGTTATACTGTAGTTATACTGTAGATATACTGTAGTTATACTGAAGATATACTGTAGTTATACTATAGATATACTGTAGATATACTGTAGTTATACTGTAGTAATACTGTAGATATACTATAGTTAGACTGTAGATACACTGTAGATATAGTGTAGTTATACTGTAGATATACTATAGTTAGACTGTAGATATACTGTAGATATACTGCAGTTATACTGTAGATTTCTCTTCCAATACAAATCCCTGACCTACATTACAGATTGGGACAAAGCACACATTTCACCATGGTTACATGTAAGTGATGCACAAATATAACAGATCTCTAGTCATGCTCAGTCATTCAATGAGTCAGTCTAGTAATCTTGGACCATTTGATGGAGTTACATCTCATATCCTCAACAAACTGGAGAAGCCACTGTGCATCAGCAAATTTCTCTTTCTCTGTCCAACAGTACTTCACTTATCAATCTGGAAGCCTCTGAGTTGGAGCATACCCAGTAAGGGGCTCCACCCCATAGAATGATTAGCATTCCTGCACAGATGAGTTGAGCTTGTCAGTTTGGAGCCTACACCTGACCTGTCAGAATTTACCCAGGCTCAGCCGCAAAGCAGATGAAAATCCCTGAACAAACACTGTAGCGGCACAGTGATACATCAGACAGTTAACATGTCAACGGCAAACGATAAGGGCTTACAATTGCTTTTAGAGAGCTTTGCCTCAGAGAAATTCAACACCTTTCCATTGAGGTGGAGCTAGCAATCCCACACGCCATGTGCCTTGGTTGTTTCTGTTGCGAATTAAAATAGGATCATTCATGACAAAGTTTACTTAGTGAGCGACTGTGTCTGTTTTGAGACCCTTCATGTTGGTCTTCACTAGGACATGGATTGGGAGGAAGGAGTGACTCCATTCTCAGAGGCTGTGCGTGTGTTTTTTGTTATTGCTGATTTCACAAGGTTTAAGCATCCCTCAGGGGGTTATAGAGTGACAGTCTTCACTCACATTAAAACAAGGCTGCAGTTAGCATGTGTTCATTCCCACGTGACTCGTGACTCAGGCAAACTCCGGGCGTTTAAGCATTTCATCACTGTTTATTTTCAGGATTTTACATCCACACGAATAACCATTCTGCTATCACTCCATTGCCACATCTTCTTTGTCAGTCATATTAGGACACTATCAGAATATGAAACATCTCATGCGCTTGTCAAAGACAGCTGATTTTGTAATGAATTGTAATGTACTGAAAGTAGCATTTATAACATGATATACTGCAGTATATGTTATTGTAGGTCTTTATGAAGACATTCCTTTAACTTCTCACTGTAACGTTTACAGCCCCACCCCTCCCTGAGTACAACAAGCAGAGCTCTGGAAATGTGTAGTGAGGCGTTGCAGACGCCTTATTGCAAACTGGCTGAAGTTGGCCCTGGTTGTGGGGAGGGTGGGAGGAAGGGGATTGGGGGAGAGAGGGAAGGGAGAGGAGGATGGGGGTAAATGCGTCAAAGCTGTCCCACTGAGACAGATTCAGGCCTGCAGAGTTATCTCACAGACCAATCCTGTTTGGAGGAGAGAAGGGAGCCAGAAAAATGGAGCAGTGTGTATCTCCAGGCCACAGAGATGGAGACATGATTTAAAGCCCCACATAGATTCACTTACACTTACACACAAACACACACACACATCCACTTTAACACACACTTGCACAAATTCACTCATGTGTACAGTATATATAATGGAAACACGCACATCCGCATTAAGATATATACTCTTAGACAGGATTGTTTTGGGCCCGGTACCGGGTCTGCAGAGTTTTAGTGTGACCTATCATTTGAAAGCTACAGCACTTGTCTTTTTGGAAATCAAGCTCAAATCTTACCACATTTGGAGATTTATATCAACTTTGCTGTCTGTCTCTCACACATGTACAACGTCGTTTCAATATTGAAATTCGATCTCCAACTGTCCCATTGAGGATTAACAAATAGTGTAGCTTTTCTCAGCCAGTCAAAATCAGGAATTAGCATCATTTTGTATAGATAGATACCAGGGCTATTTTACTTATTTTTCCTTCATATCAATTTGGCTCTAGCATTTGAACGGTGTACGCTACATAACATATTATGGCCCCGTTCCTGAAGGCTATGACTCTCAGGAATAGGTACGTGCCTTCTGTTTCCCTCTCTGATACTCACAAGGTCTTGTTAGAAGGGAGTGTGACAAAAAATAAAATAATGAATGAGTGAGGGAAAGTAATTCAAAGCATACTTCCTTCAGACTGGGATTTGGCATTACCCGACATGTCTTTGTGTTATTTATTGAGATGTTTAGTTTTCAGATCATTTTTAAATGACCTAATTACTTTTAAGAAGCTTTCAATAGTTGTTTAATTAACCTCTAATTAACTAAGCTAATGTGGAATTGTTTTAAGATGGTCATACCGTGGATAATTTAGCTCATTTCGTGAGAAGACCGATTTTCGGGGTGTCTCAAGGTCTGACAAACACTGCTGTAGCTCGGCCACCTTCCACTGCAGATGTGGAAGGCCGCGATAAGTGGACGCTGTGGATTGAGACGCGGCATGAAGCCCTTGCAAAAAAAACGGATATCTCTAGCTTAAACTGACAGATTTATTTATTATGCTACTTAGATTGACGCACGGGTGAGTGAGCATTGTGCCTTTTCCTTTTCACCGATTTATCTAATGTTTTTGATGCACATCGACTCACTTTGGTTGAGCGCCCTCCATTTCTTTCCAAATAACTCTTAGCAACATTTAATTTAAAGAAAAGTGCTTTATTGGTGTGTGTGCAATGCTTTTTTAAACAGTTGTTCCGAATAATAACTGCATGTGGAAAATGTTCGGCCCCCTGCAATAAAGCTTTTTTACATCTGGATCCTGTAAGAATGTAGTTGAATAGCGCTGATATTACAAAGAAATGTCAGGTGAAAAACAGTTAGTTTAGCATGCAAGCAGCTAGTTTGCTGTCTTTCCAGCTTCAGTTTGAAGTGATTGGGTTAGTTGTGTAGTTGGCTAGCTCCTCTGAACAGTGATGAGAGAGATAAAATGTTCTATGCCAGGCGAAATAGTGAATCATTACTCTTTGTTATGGATGTATGCAAATAAATGCCACTAGAAAACAGGTTGCGTCTCTGGCAACCTAATCGATAGAATGAACGACCAGCCGACTTTGGAAGCAACCCTAGATTTGTGTCGGGACTATATCTTGTGGAAGGATGAAACAGTATGAATAGATTCATCAAAATAACGTTTTTATTGAAAGCATGTCAACCATTATTTGAAGATGTTGGTAACCCGTTGTGTAAAAGTGATAATGCCCTCGAAGCCGGTGTTTGGAGAATATATTGGTACGGTTTGTTGGTCCTCGACTTTGTCTCGGGCCTAACAACACCCATGCCAATATATCCTCCAAACACCGGCTTCTCGGGTATTATTGCTTAATTGGTATATTGACAGAAAATATGTCTCTTGTACACCAAGAATGCAGGGAAGACTTGCAGGTAGATGAGAAGAGAAGAACGTGCCTATTTGAAAGCTATAAAAATATTTTTGTAGCTCTCATGTCAGAAAACATTGGAGACCCCTGCTGTAACAGAACACAGGCAGGCAGAGGGTCTATGCCCCGCAGCACCAATGGTACTGACGATGGCATGGCTGAGTGTGTGATTCACACACCCAAATGACATACAGACAGGACATATCCCCGTTCCCTGGGCGCCAAGTACTTGTTCAGTCCTTCTTCCCTATGAATGTTTATGTTTTGATGAGATTAGAGTGAATGCGTGACCTGCATTAACCTTGGGTGTTAAAACAACAGATTAAATTGATTGTTCCTTGTAAAACCGAGGCATGGAATCACTGAGCCATGCAGTTAAACCAAAGGAGAGGAGAGAGGTTTGAGTCCAAAGTCATGACTGCATGGTTTAAAGCCCCATGCAGTCTTTTTAATTGAATGATTAAATCATCACTGTATGTCTAATAAAAAACTATATGTTTATTTCATGAAAATATCTAAGTATATATATATATATATATATATATATAGATAGATAGATATATATTTGTTTATTTCACTGAGTCTCTTTTTGCCATTGAAATGCTCAGTCTGATAGTAAATATATTTACATACACAACCCTGATTGGTGTATAGGATCATCTAGATAAAAAAAATAAAACAGCACTCACTTATAATAAGCGTGACCTGTGGAATGCACATGGAACTTTGACTTGGGAGTCCGGTGAACTCAGGCATGTTGTTATATTTGTATCATTTGAGGGGCGTGTATCACAAGCAAAGTCATTTGTATCATTTGAGGGGCGTGTATCACAAGCAAAGTCATTTGTATCATTTGAGGGGCGTGCATCACAAGCAAAGTCATTTGTATCATTTGAGGGGCGTGTATCACAAGCAAAGTCATTTGTATCATTTGAGGGGCGTGCATCACAAGCAAAGTCATTTGTATCATTTGAGGGGCGTGTATCACAAGCAAAGTCATTTGTATCATTTGAGGGGCGTGTATCACAAGCAAAGTCATTTGTATCATTTGAGGGGCGTGTATCACAAGCAAAGTCATTTGTATCATTTGAGGGGCGTGCATCACAAGCAAAGTCATTTGTATCATTTGAGGGGCGTGTATCACAAGCAAAGTCATTTGTATCATTTGAGGGGCGTGCATCACAAGCAAAGTCATTTGTATCATTTGAGGGGCGTGTATCACAAGCAAAGTCATTTGTATCATTTGAGGGGCGTGTATCACAAGCAAAGTCATTTGTATCATTTGAGGGGCGTGCATCACAAGCAAAGTTATTTGTATCATTTGAGGGGCGTGCATCACAAGCAAAGTAATTTGTATCATTTGAGGGGCGTGTATCACAAGCAAAATCATTTGTATCATTTGAGGGGCGTGCATCACAAGCAAAGTCATTTGTATAATTTGAGGGGCGTGTATCACAAGCAAAGTAATTTGTATCATTTGAGGGGCGTGTATCACAAGCAAAGTCATTTGTATCATTTGAGGGGCGTGCATCACCAACAAAGTAATTTGTATCATTTGAGGGGCGTGTATCACAAGCAAAGTCATTTGTATCATTTGAGGGGCGTGCATCACAAGCAAAGTCATTTGTATCATTTGAGGGGCGTGTATCACAAGCAAAGTCATTTGTATCATTTGAGGGGCGTGTATCACAAGCAAAGTCATTTGTATCATTTGAGGGGCGTGCATCACCAACAAAGTAATTTGTATCATTTGAGGGGCGTGTATCACAAGCAAAGTCATTTGTATCATTTGAGGGGCGTGCATCACAAGCAAAGTCATTTGTATCATTTGAGGGGCGTGTATCACAAGCAAAGTAATTTGTATCATTTGAGGGGCGTGTATCACAAGCAAAGTCATTTGTATCATTTGAGGGGCGTGCATCACAAGCAAAGTCATTTGTATCATTTTACTTTGCCTGTGAGAACCATTAGCACAGGCAAGACTGATTAGGCTTAGCTTTACCATAGCCTCTGCCATAGGAACAAACAGAGCATGTCTTTGTGTCCGTAGGGTTGCAGCCTTTACAATGCTGGAAACCACTCGCCTCTAGCACATACTGTTCAAATCCAAATACCTATTTTATAGGGGTACACACAAATCAATCCTCATGAGTAAGGAACTATGAAAATAGTTCAAATAAACCCTATTTAATCTATAAAAAAACAAAACATTTGCCTCAGAAAATAGATTATTTGCAGTATGGATCAGATGAAATGGAGGTCATCGCCACAAAATAAATGAATAGGGAAATTTTAGGTGTGCCGCAGAATTGTTATTCCTTCAAGGTGTGCCACAGTTCAGAAAAGGTTGGGAAACACAGGTCTAGACTGCAAAGCCTACCCCGCATAGCCCTTCAAAGTAGGAGGATACATATACAAATAAAAGATGACTGGTCATTGGTGAGAATAATCCGATCAGATTGTGATGTCATGATCTGGGTCAAAAACTCCATCTCACCCACTGAGGTCTAAAGAACTGGAGACTGCGTCGTAAATGTAAGACGTTGTTTTCAAGGTAATCTACTTACATTTGCATAAGCCGATTCATGGTCCGGCTACATCCGGGTTGCATCCAGGTTGCCTCCGGTTTACATGGACCAACATCACATGCGTACTAGCACTTAGCACGCACAAGGAACAGTGTGAGAAGTGACGACGTCATCAATTCATCCAAAAGCATGACAGAGATTGGATGAATACTGAAAATAAAATGTTAATGTGAGTGATGTAAAAAAATTGGCCATAGTGACAATTATTTGAATAATTTAATGGATGTTTTGTGCACAAAGTTGATAACTAAAGAGTCTTATTAGGAATGTTCTAATCTGACTTCTCTATGTGGTTGTTGATGGAAATGCCTTTCCTGGGGCCGGGCATTAGTTAAACTGCAGTACCAAAGCAAGAATGTAGGAGCAGTCGAAACCGTGCTTCTAGACCAGACCCCTGGCCACTTGATCCCACCTGAACAGGCTGAAATTTCAGGCATTTGTTTTTCAAACAAATTCTGTTATTTTGACCTCATATTGTGGAGATATCACACAATACACTGGGTCAGTTGTGCGCCACCCTATGGGACTCCTGATCACGGCCGGTTGTGATACAGCTCAAGATCAAACCAGGGTCTGTAGTGACGCCTCTAGTACTGAGATGCAGTGCCTTAGACCGCTGCGCCACTCGGGAGCACTAACTCAATCATCTACATATTCAAATCAAAGTCAATTCTGCTAACAGTTTTGCATACAAAGACACTGAACAAATTTAGTTTTTAGACAGTATTGATACACTGAAGGAAGAAAAGTTTGGCAGGTAGGGTAGCCTAGCGGTTAGAGCGTTTGGCCAGTAATTGCAGGTTCGGGAAGAAAGAAAAAATCTGCTGATGTGCCTTTGAGCAAGGCACTTAACCCTAATTGCTCATGAAAGTTTCTCTGGATAAGAGGATCTGCTGAATGGCAAAAATGTTAAATGTAAGATGTAAGGTGCTTATTGTAACCTAACAATTTCAGGACATCCATGTCTTACACAACCTGTGGTGTTTGCAGTGTTGACTGCGTTGATTATATAACATCTCAAATCTGCCTTACAGTAGCCTAAATAGATGCCAGTGTGATTGTGTGTATTTAGGACTGAAAATGTGGATAAACCATGTGGAGTGAACGCATGGATACTTCTTTCAGAGTGACACAGTCACTGGAGACCAACATTGCTTCGGGTTTAGGACTGTGTGTGAACACACGTAGCAAACCATAGCTTGGACCCTGGAGGTTGTCAATCGTACAGAATGAGTCACTCTGTGTGTGTGTGACACAATCAGCTCACATTATGCATATTACTGTCCCAAGGTCCTTTTTAACTGAACTATTATGTCCCTCCTTTGATCAAAGCTTTACTCCTTTTCCAACCCAGAGATGGATAGAGATTGTGTGATGCATATGCAGCTCTACTGGGGTGGCAAAACCGTTATTGTCAGATGAATCAGACTCAATTGGCAGAAGTCAACTGTCACATGAGAATTGAAAATGAACATTTTCTGGATGTCACAATGACAATGTTATAGATGTTGTCCCATCGGTGCCTAACCTGGGTATTTGACATTTTTCACTGGTTAGTGCTAACTCATGGCAAATTTGTCCCAAATTCTTTTTCCACAACCTAATAACCTGAAAACAATGCTAACAGACTGTCAGATCTGAAAGTTGGCCCACTTTGTCGCGGGCTGAGCCAATCCTAACATGGCACAGGAGGAAACAGATGGGGACTACAAAGACTTTGGTCACATTGCTCTCACGTTCTAGTCATTGGTATTCCACACACTAACCACTCCACAATACGGCTCAGGGAGGGAAGGGGATGAAAATGGCTCACTACCCACTCCTATCCGGTGCCAACCGGTGTGAAACTGAATGAGGTGATTCCTCTCCTGTCACTGGCTGCCATTAAGGTCCAGGCTTTGTGTCTGCCCATATTAAATCACATTACAGAGCAGCTGTATGTCGCTGCCATGTCCTATAGTCTTATAGGCTGTATACGTGTTGTAATATATGCGGCCCAGGAGGCTACAATGAAGGGTGCATTACGTACAAATAGAGGTTTGTATTGTGGTGATATTTTTAGGTGAATTCTCTCAGGGTTAGATACAATATATGTATAGGTGATGTGTGTCTGAGGAGATCTTAACCAATATGCACATGTCTAAACTGTTTCTGTTTTTGCATTCTGTCTCCATTGAAGATTGTTGGGGCACGGTGACATTGTCTCAAGTATAATACAATGGCTCAACTCCAACACCACACACACAGTATAATGAAATGCTTACTCAGACTTCTATACCCATAGAAGTCCATTCCATACAATAGCTCAGTGAGTCTCCACTGTGATGAATCCCTTAATTACCGGTGGCCATGAGAGAAATCAATGGAAAGTCACAGTCTCTTGTGGGTTACTTGTGATCACAAGGGGGAGTACTGCAAGTCAGGGCAACATGAAGGACAAAGGGGACGAACTGAGGGGTATTATGTTAAAGAACAGAGAGCATTAGTGAAATAGAGAATTATCATGAGTGTAGAGACAGTAACTGACTCTCTTACCGATCCTTGACTTCGGCGATGTCATCTACAAAATAGCCTCCAACACTCTACTCAGCAAACTGGATGTAGGCTATCACAGTGCCATCCGTTTTGTCAACAAAGCCCCAAATACTACCCACCACTGCGACCTGTATGCTCTCGTTGGCTGGCCCGCACTACATATTCATCACCAAACCCACTGGCTCCAGGTCATCTATAAGTCTGTACTAGGTAAAGCCCCGCCTTATCTCAGCTCACTGGTCACCATAGCAACACCCACCGGTAGCACGTGCTCCAGCAGGTATATTTCACTGGTCATCCCCAAAGTCACCACTTCCTTTGGCCGCCTTTCCTTCCAGTTCTCTGCTGCCAATGACTGGAACGAATTGCAAAAATCACTGAAGCTGGAGACTTATATCTCCCTCTCTAACTTTAAGCATCAGCTGTACACAGCCAATCTGTAAATAGCACATCCAACTACCTCATCCCCATATTGTTATTTATCTTCTTGCTCTTTTGCACCCCAGTATCTCTACTTGCACATCATCATCTGCAGAGCTATCACTCCAGTGTTAATGCTAAATTGTAATTATTTTGCCTCTATGGCCTATTTATTGCCTTACCTCCCTAATCTTCCACATTTGCACACACTGTAAATAGATTTTTCTTTTGTGCTATTGACTCTACATTTGTTTATATGTAACTCTGTGTTGTTGTTTTTGTCGCACTGCTTTGCTTTATCTTGGCCAGGTCGCAGGTGTAAATGAGAACTTGTTCTCAACTGGCCTACCTGGTTAAATAAAGATGATATATATATATATTTTTAAATGGGACAGGGTTGGGTGATGGATGTCATTTTTAAACCATTCACTCCAAGCCTGGTTATTGGACATCATCCAGACCACCCACTGAGGAATGAGACCCTGCCCTGCTCCACTGGGGCCTCTGGTGGTGCTCTGGGGTGCTGTGGAGCTCTGTATGACTACATGACTCATCACAGGTCTTTATAAGCTCTGCCAGGCGTTCTGACAGGCTCTCTGCCAGGCTCTGTGCCAGGCTCTCTGCCTGGCGCTCTGCCAGGCTCCTCCGAACTGGTAACCCAAGCCTGGTCAACAGCCAGTTACACCTTCATAGCACTGACCTTCATAGCACTACACCTTCATAGCACAGCAATCTGTTTTCAGTAGGACTGGTGTACCTGAGGGATTGCCATGCTCTTTAATGTCAGGTGTTTTATTGTCAGCTGATTGACGAAGTCATCAAAGGCTGAAATGTTATTGGATGGTGTGCTAGCTGATGAGCTACGATGTCTGAAGGCTGTATTTAACATGACCATAACACTCAACACAATTTTGTTGCGTTCAACATGACAATAATTTATTGATGACAGCAGTCAAGACATGTCTTGGTGATGGTAGTCTACAGACTGATCCATAATGTTTGAGTAAAGTACTATTGAGCTATGAGGGTCCGGTAAAAGGAGTGGGGGAGGAAAGAGAATGGTTGAAGAGGGGGGAAAAGGATGGACGCAGCTACAGGAACAACAGAAGAAGGGGCTGGGAGTGTGAGTGAGGGTCGCAGTCGTGAGCCATTGAGTGAAATTATAAGGTATTGATCCAGAATAGCTTTCTGCCATCCAGGACCTCTATACCAGACAGTGTCAAAGGAAGGCCAAAAAATTGCCAAAGACTCCATCCATCCTAGTCATAGACTGTTCTCTCTGCTACAACACGGCAAGCGGTACCGGTGTGCCAAGTCTAGGTCCAAAAGGCTCCTTAACAGCTTCTACACATTGTTTCACGTTTTTAACATTTTTGTCAAAATCAATGTGGAAACTCTGGTGAGTTACCTAGCTTGTTTTCTACTAACATGCTAACTGGGGAAAGGCTAATGTTATTGAGCTACAGTAGCATGTCACTAGCAGGGTTTAGTAGAATAATTATATCGCTGTCACGTTTCTTTATGAGTGTTTTGTAACTAAAAACCAATTTGAGTCAGATCTGTAAAGAGATAAGGTATACGTTTAGTTTTTAGCTCATATTAAAGATTGCACCGCTATTTATTGGTTGCTAAAATTGTAATAGTTTGCCTAATTTCAGTTTATGTGACAAAACAAGAAATGTATAGTGTAGAGAATCGTTGTGCCATTTAAACCACAATGAAATATATTTTCAATAACCCAAAATATTGTATTTTCAGCTGTTTGAAACTGATGTACAAAACTGAAAGTAAAAGACGCAGAACAAGACTTAGGGATAGGAAGAATAGAAACACTGTATACAGAATATATCTACCGCTTCTTAGACTTGCTTTCAATAAGAATGACAGATCTATAACTCACAAGTGTATGTGAATTCGTTCAGGTCGCCCAAAACGTGACATATTGCGTCTTTCAGTGTTGACAATGTCTAGCTAGCTACTTGTATTGCTGACGAGGCTAACTAGCTCTGAGTGGTCATCCTAGAATGTGTGTTGGCATATTTTCACCTGCTCATTTAACTGTAAGCTAATTTAAGGCTGTCAAAATATATATATATATATATTTCACCTTTATTTAACCAGGTAAGCTAGTTGAGAACAAGTTCTCATTTGCAACTGCGACCTGGCCAAGATAAAGCATAGCAGTTCGACACATACAACAACACAGAGTTACACATGGAGTAAACAAAACATACAGTCAATAATACAGTAGAAAAAAAAGAAAAAAAAGTCTATATACATTGAGTGCAAATAAGGTCAAATAAGGGAGGCAATAAATAGGCCATGGTGGCGAAGTATTTACAATATGGCAATTAAACACTGGAATGGTAGATGTGCAAAAGATGGATGTGCAAGTAGACATACGGTGGTGCAAAAGGAGCAAAATAAATAAATACAGTAAGGGAATGAGGTAGATAGATGGGCTGTATACAGATGGGCTATGTACAGGTGCAGTGATCTGTGAGCTGCTCTGACAGCTAGTTCCTAAAGCTAGTGAGGGAGATGGGAATCTCCAGCTTCAGTGATTTTTGCAGTTCGTTCCAGTCAGTGGCAGCAGAGAACTCGAAGGAAAGGCGACCAAAAGAGGAATTGGCTTTGGGGGTGACCAGTGAGGTATACCTGCTGGAGCGTGTGTTACGAGTGGGTGCTGCTATGGTGACCAGCGAGCTGAGATATTTACCTAGCAGAGACTTGTAGATAATCTGTAGCCAGTGGGTTTGGCGATGAGTATGAAGCGAGGGACAGCCAACAAGAGCGTACAGGTGACAGTGGTGGTTAGTATATGGGGCTTGGGTGACAAAACGGATGGCACTGTGATAGACTACATCCAGTTTGCTGAGTAGAGTGTTGGAGGCTATTTTATAGATGACATCCCCGAAGTCAAGGATCGGTAGGATGGTCAGTTTTACGAGGGTATGTTTGGCAGCATGAGTGAAGGAAGCTTTGTTGCGAAATAGGAAGCCGATTCTAGATTACATTTTTGATTGGAGATGTTTAATGTGAGTCTGGAAGGAGAGTTTACAGTCTAGCCAGACACCTAGGTATTTGTAGTTATCCACGTATTCTAAGTCAGAGACGTCCAGAGTAGGAGTAGTGATGCTGGATGGGCGGGCAGGTGCGGGCAATGATCGGTTGAATAGCATGCATTTCGTTTTATTTGCGTTTAAGAGCAGTTGGAGGCCACGGAAGGAGAGTTGTATGGCATTGAAGCTCGTCTGGAGGTTCGTTAACACAGTGTCCAAAGAAGGGCCAGAAGTATACAGAATGGTGTCGTCTGCATAGAGATGAATAAGAGAATCACCAGCAGCAAGAGCGACATCATTGATGTATACAGAGAATAGAGTTGACCCGAGAATTGAACCCTGTGGCATCCCCATAGAGACTGCCAGAGGTCCGGACAGGCCCTCCGATTTGACACACTGCGCTCTATCAGAGAAGCAGTTGGTGAACCAGGCGAGGCAATCATTTGAGAAACCAAGGCTGTTGAGTCTACCAATAAGAATGTGGTGATTGACAGAGTCGAAAGCCTTGGCCAGGTCGATGAATACAGCTGCACAGTAATGTCTCTTATCGATGGCGGTTATGATATCGTTAAGGACCTTGAGCGTGGCTGAGGTGCACCCATGACCAGCTCGGAAACCAGATTGCATAGCGTAGAAGGCACGATGTGATTCAAAATGGTCTGTTTGTTTGTTAACTTGGCTTTCGAAGACCTTAGAGATGCAGGGTAGGATAGATATAGCTCTGTAGCAGTTTGGGTCTAGAGTGTCTCCCCCTTTGAAGAGGGGGATGACCGCGGCAGCTTTCCAATCTTTGGGAATCTCAGATGATACGAAAGAGAGGTTGAACAGGCTAGTTATAGGGGTTGCAACAATTTCGGCAGATAATTTAAGAATGAGAGGGTCCAGATTGTCTTAGGGAGCGTTTGACAGTGATGAGGGGTGCTCGCAGACCCATTATGGATGCAGGCAATGAGGCAGTGACCGCTGAGATCTTGG
Organism: Oncorhynchus clarkii lewisi; assembly: GCF_045791955.1. NCBI lineage: Eukaryota > Metazoa > Chordata > Actinopteri > Salmoniformes > Salmonidae > Oncorhynchus > Oncorhynchus clarkii. The sequence continues at coordinate 79,046,640 of NC_092147.1, read as the reverse complement.
TTGAAAACAGCAGAGGTGTATTTGGAGGGTGAGTTAGTTAGGATGATATCTATGAGGGTGCCCGTGTTTACGGATTTGGGGTTATATCTGGTAGGTTCATTGATAAATTGTGTGAGATTGAGGGCATCAAGCTTAGATTGTAGGATGACTGGGGTGTTAAGCATGTCCCAGTTTAGGTCACCTAGCAGCACGAGCTCAGAAGATAGATGGGGGGCAATCAAATCACATATGGTGTCAAGGGCACAGCTGGGGGCAGAGGGTGGTCTATAGCAAGTGGCAACGGTGAGAGACTTGTTTCTGGAAAGATTCATTTTTAGAAGTAGAAGCTCAAATTGTTTGCATACAGACCTGGATAGTAAGACAGAACTCTGCAGGTTATCTTTGCAGTAAATTGCAACACCGCCCCCTTTGGCAGTTCTATCTTGTCGGAAAATGTTATAGTTAGGAATGGAAATTTCAAGGTTTTTGGTGGTCTTCCTAAACCAGGATTCAGACACAGCTAGGACATCCGGATTGGTGGAGTGTGCTAGGGCAGTGAATAAAACAAACTTAGGGAGGAGGCTTCTAATGTTAACATGCATGAAACCAGGGCTTTTACGGTTGCAGAAGTCAACAAATGAGAGAGCCTGGGGGATGGGAGTGGAGGTAGACACTTTAGGGCTTGGATTAACCTCTACATCACCAGAGGAACAGAGGAGGAGTAGGATAAGGGTACGGCTAAAGGCTAACAGAACTGGACGCCTAGTACGTTCAGAACAGAGAGTAAAAGGTGCAGATATCTGGGCACGGTAGAATATATTCAAGGCATAATGTACAGACAAAGGTATAGTAGGATGTGAATACAGTGGGGGTAAACCTGTGCATATAGTGATAATGAAAGAGATAGAGTCTCTAGAAATAGCATTTAAACCAGGTGATGTCACTGCGTGTGGGGGGTGGAACTAAATGGTGGAACTAAATTGTTAGCCGAGGCGTGTTGAGCAGTGCTAGAGGCTCTACAGTGAAATAAAACAATAGTTACAAACCAGAACAGCAATCGACACGGCATGGTGACGTTAGGGAAAGGCATGCGTAGCCAAGTGATCATACAAGTCCAGTGCGTGGCTTCAGGCAGCTAGCGGCACAGGGCTAGCAGGCTAACAGAAAGGCCTTAGAGGGATGACACGACGGAGGGAAGTCTGTTGTGGCCCCCTCATGCAGTTAAATCAGCGGCCGGATCAGCAGGGCTCCGTGTGGGAGACCAAATGCCAATACTTAATGTATTTCTATGGAAATTGTATCGTTTGAGGTACTATTACTCCTGTCATGAACTTCTCTTTATGAGGAGTTTTATGCAGATATGTTGTGCACATTCTAGCATTTATTTCCTGACTATATGTCACAGTCATAAAGAATAGAGAATTCATAGAAAGGATGTCTCCATTCAAGGCAATGATGGCACAATGGGTGGACTGGCAGCCATTTGGAGTGTACCTATGCAAGGAAGTAAAAGCAGGAACCTTACACTTCAATATGGCTAGAAGTGTCACGTCCTGACCTTAGTTCCTTTTTTAGGTCTCTATTTTAGTTTGGTCAGGGCGTGAGTTGGGTTGGGCATTCTATGTGTTGTTCTATGTTTTTGTATATATGTGTTTGGCCTGGTATGGTTCCCAATCAGAGGCAGCTGTTTATCGTTGTCTCTGATTGAGAACCATACTTAGGCAGCCTGTTTTCCCACTATGATTTGTGGGTAGTTGTTTTCTGTCTCTGTGCCTGCACCAGACAGAACTGTTTCGTTTTTTGTTCATTCTCTTGTTATTTTGTTTTGTGTTCAGTTTAAATAAATATTAACATGGACACGTACTACCCTGCATTTTGGTCCGATCTTGACTACTCTTCCTCAGATGACGAGGGATACCGTTACAAGAAGGAATCCAGTTTTTGTCAAATTTGACTTTTCGTAGCAGGTTAGAAGAATTTACGCAGCAGGTTAGGATAATTAATGTAGCAGATTAGGAGAATTAGGTTAAGGTTAGGTAAAGGTTAGCTAAAGGTTATTGTTTTTTACATTTGATGTTAATTTGACTAAAGCTGGATACCTTCTTGCCATGGCCATCAATATCTGCTGTGATATGCTCAATTCAACTGACATTACAAAAAATACATTCCATTGCATGAACTCGTTACCTGTATAAAAGACACCTGTCCACACACTCAATCAAACAGACTCCAACCTCTCCACAATGGCCAAGACCAGAGAGCTGTGTAAGGACATCAGGGATAAAATTGTAGACCTGCACAAGGCTGGGATGGGCTACAGGACAATAGGCAAGCAGCTTGGTGAGAAGGCAACAACTGTTGGCACAATTATTAGAAATTGAAGATGTTCAAGATGACGGTCAATCGCCCTCAGTCTGGAGCTCCATGCAAGATCTCACCTCGTGGGGCATCAATGATCATGAGGAAGGTGAGGGATCAGCCCAGAACTACACGGCAGGACCTGGTCAATGACCTGAAGAGAACTGGGACCACAGAAAACCATTAGTAACACACTACGCCGTCATAGATTAAAATCCTGCAGTGCATGCAAGGTCCCCCTGTTCAAGCCAGCGCATGTCCAGACCCGTCTGAAGTTTGCCAATGACCATCTGGATGATCCAGAGGAGGAATGGGAGAAGGTCATGTGGTCTGATGAGACAAAAATAGAGCTTTTTGGTCTAAACTCCACTCGCCATGTTTGGAGGTAGAAGAAGGATGAGTACAACCCCAAGAATACCATCCCAACCATGAAGCATGGAGGTGGAAACATCATTCTTTGGGGATGCTTTTCTGCAAAGGGGAAAGGACGACTGCCCCGTATTGAGGGTAGGATGGATGGGGCCATGTATCTCGAGATCTTGGCCAACAACCTCCTTCCCTCAGTAAGAGCATTGAAGATGGTTCGTGGCTGGGTCGTCCTGCATGACAATGACCCGAAACACACAGCCAGGGCAACTAAGGAGTGGCTCCGTAAGAAGCATCTCAAGGTCTTGGAGTGGCCTAGCCAGTCTCCAGACCTGAACCCAATAGAAAATCTTTGGAGGGAGCTGAAAGTCCGTATTGCCCAGCGACAGCCCCGAAACCTGAAGGATCTGGAGAAGGTCTGTATGGAGGAGTGAGCCAAAATCCCTGCTGCAGTGTGTGCAAACCTGGTCAAGAACTACAGGAAACATATGATCTCTGTAATTGCAAACAAAGGTTTCTGTACCAAATATTAAGTTCTGCTTTTGTGATGTATTAAATACTTACAGTGCCTTGCGAAAGTATTCGGCCCCCTTGAACTTTGCGACCTTTTGCCACATTTCAGGCTTCAAACATAAAGATATAAAACTGTATTTTTTTGTGAAGAATCAACAACAAGTGGGACACAATCATGAAGTGGAACAACATTTATTGGATATTTCAAACTTTTTTAACAAATCAAAAACTGAAAAATTGGGCGTGCAAAATTATTCAGCCCCTTTACTTTCAGTGCAGCAAACTCTCTCCAGAAGTTCAGTGAGGATCTCTGAATGATCCAATGTTAACCTAAATGACTAATGATGATAAATACAATCCACCTGTGTGTAATCAAGTCTCCGTATAAATGCACCAGCACTGTGATAGTCTCAGAGGTCCGTTAAAAGCGCAGAGAGCATCATGAAGAACAAGGAACACACCAGGCAGGTCCGAGATACTGTTGTGAAGAAGTTTAAAGCCGGATTTGGATACAAAAATATTTCCCAAGCTTTAAACATCCCAAGGGGCACTGTGCAAGCGATAATATTGAAATGGAAGGAGTATCAGACCACTGCAAATCTACCAAGACCTGGCCGTCCCTCTAAACTTTCAGCTCATACAAGGAGAAGACTGATCAGAGATGCAGCCAAGAGGCCCATGATCACTCTGGATGAACTGCAGAGATCTACAGCTGAGGTGGGAGACTCTGTCCATAGGACAACAATCAGTCGTATATTGCACAAATCTGGCCTTTATGGAAGAGTGGCAAGAAGAAAGCCATTTCTTAAAGATATCCATAAAAAGTGTTGTTTAAAGTTTGCCACAAGCCACCTGGGAGACACACCAAACATGTGGAAGAAGGTGCTCTGGTCAGATGAAACCAAAATGTAACTTTTTGGCAACAATGCAAAACGTTATGTTTGGCGTAAAAGCAACACAGCTGAACACACCATCCCCACCATCAAACATGGTGGTGGCAGCATCATGGTTTGGGCCTGCTTTTCTTCAGCAGGGACAGGGAAGATGGTTAAAATTGATGGGAAGATGGATGGAGCCAAATACAGGACCATTCTGGAAGAAAACCTGATGGAGTCTGCAAAAGACCTGAGACTGGGACGGAGATTTGTCTTCCAACAAGACAATGATCCAAAACATAAAGCAAAATCTACAATGGAATGGTTCAAAAATAAACATATCCAGGTGTTAGAATGGCCAAGTCAAAGTCCAGACCTGAATCCAATCGAGAATCTGTGGAAAGAACTGAAAACTGCTGTTCACAAATGCTCTCCATCCAACCTCATTGAGCTCAAGCTGTTTTGCAAGGAGGAATGGGAAAAAAATTCAGTCTCTCGATGTGCAAAACTGATAGAGACATACCCCAAGCGACTTACAGCTGTAATCGCAGCAAAAGGTGGCGCTACAAAGTATTAACTTAAGGGGGCTGAATAATTTTGCACGCCCAATTTTTCAGTTTTTGATTTGTTAAAAAAGTTTGAAATATCCAATAAATGTCGTTCCACTTCATGAATGTGTCCCACTTGTTGTTGATTCTTCACAAAAAAATACAGTTTTATATCTTTATGTTTGAAGCCTGAAATGTGGCAAAAGGTCGCAAAGTTCAAGGGGGCCGAATACTTTCGCAAGGCACTGTATTCCTCTTGTCTAGATGGGATAGAGCAGTGTGCAGTGTGATATCGATTGCATCGTCCGTGGGTCTATTGGGGCGGTAAGCAAATTGAAGTGGGTCAAGGGTGACAGGTAAGGTGGCGGTGATATGATCCTTGGCTAGTCTCTCAACGCACTTCAAGTTGACAGAAGTGAGTGTTACGGGGCGATAGTCATTTAGTTTTGTTACCTTTTCATTCTTGGGTATAGGAATAATGGTGGCCATCTTGAAGCATGTGGGGACAGCAGACTGGGATAGGGAGAGATTGAATATGTCCATAAACACATCAGCCAGCTGGTACGTTGAGCTTCCAAGCCCGTTCTATTAATTATATTTCTATGGTTACAGTACGGTTGCAAACAGTTTTTATGGAGTCACTGTATTGTCTACATCGAGATGTAGAACTTTTACTGGCAAGTAAGATATTCTAATTGACATCCTATTCTGCTTTGTTTAATTTATTGCTTGATTGAGATCCGAGTCGAGGTTATTCTACGATACTCCGAATCGATATATTGGACAAATTGGGGAGAACAAATGGGTTTTGTCTGGCTAATAGCCTACACAAATGGGCTGCAATATTCAAGGTAAATTCAAACAAATTAAATCCAACTTGAGAGACTCCCCTTGTCTCCTGAAGTCCTCCAAATGTGTTCACCACTGCTTGTAGGCCCAACTGTTTTCTATAATGAGTATTGACAACCCAGACAGTTTTCACTTAGACATTGTGCATTATATGTCCATTGCGCTGCACACAATTTAAACGTAGTCTTGAATGATGCATGCTAAAATATACCAGAGATAAGGGACTGTTGTTATTGCATCCACACAACTCAAAAGTCGGTTCACCAGTATGATAGAAATGACAAACAGCATTTTTTGGTTCAAGTCCTCAAGAACTGTTGTCTGCTAAAGATGATGCTCTGTTTGCATCTGGCAATATACTGGCTGTCCAGTATCCAGACGACCTGTCCCCAGAGCTTCTTATCCAGTTAATCTCTTTCCATAACATGTTGAGCCCGGCAATCAAGGAGAATGAGCGGCTCAATTAAAGATTGAACTACTGTATTTGAAGTACCACTCCCTGCAGATTCCCTGATGTTGCTATGGCGATCAAGTTGTCTGTACCATCACTGTAACTGTCGGTTCTGCAGAGAGATCGTTTTGTAAACTAAAACTCACAAAGAACTACCTAAGAAGCATTAGGCTCTCGGTCTGATATGAACTTTTAAACACCTGCGTAAGCTCCACTCGTTGCACTGGCGCTGTCATAGCCTTGACAACAGCATTTGTTCACCAATATCCTCTTGTCCATTCAATCAGTTCATCAACAATCAGTTCATTTGATTGAATGGACAAGGGGCACTTTTTCAGTCACATTCCTGAAGCCCAAGAAACAAACACTTAGCTTCCTAGTACATATGGAAATTAAAAAGGCTTATTATTGACTTTTTGGAGGGTTACTGTCAAAATGATTTATAAAAAAAAAAATAGACCTCAATGACAGGCTCATGGGCCACCAGAGCTTGTGGCTCCCCCGTTAGATATTAGCCCAGACACTACAGTTGCTAGAACAGGGTATGTTGGTAAGTGTTACATCACTTTTTGTTTGCAATTCTACACATTAATTATGCCATGTTAATGATATCTGAGTCAGAGTGACTAACAGAATCAATGGGTGCCTCCTGGAGGTTAGGGTCCTTGGGCACGTGCCCTGCATGCCCAGTTGGTATTCAGCCATTATTACTACAAGTTTAGATAACTGGCTAGACTAATTGTGATGCGTTTCAGAAAACTAGGCATATGTCGCGGGTCACTACTTCACAAGAGAGCCCTTTGAACGTTATCTTTTTTGGCAGAAATGCCTTCTGGAACATGTGAACTTTCGTGTGCCTTAATAACAAACTTGTATGCCATCTGTAAAGACTAATAAAATTGTTAAATTACGAGTTTAGTTGGTTTAGCCACAGAAGAAGTGAGCAACCTTCCCACTAGCCATGATTGGCTGAGATAATGAGTGGGCTGGACAAGCAGAGAGATGAGTTCGGATTGGTCTGTCATATAGCACGCTTCTGTCTATCTGAGCTGGTTAGTATGTGTAGGTAATCCTGTCTAACGCAGATTTAAAAAAAATCTATTTTCAGCCTTTACAGAATGCATGTCTTCCTCCAGCCCCAACAGTCTTCACAGTCTTCAAAAATAAAGACAGGATATAGAGATCATTGGAACAGAACCGCACTCCCTCCATACTGTATCTGAGCAGAGACCAGTAAACCCTACTATTATCTGTCTAGAGTTGTTATAATGTTGTTAACTGTGAACTGGCCTGGGCTTGACCAATTAAATCTGAATCATAGTGCAGACCACACTTAATTGAGGGGTCGGAGGAGTTCCGTATATTACGGGCAGTAATACAATCCCCAAAGATTTGTGGCTTTTGCGCCGCAACATAAATTCCCCTTTGTATGTAATCAACACAGATCAACACAAATATCCTGATGCCAAAGCTAATTGTAAACCACCCACTAACCATTTCAGGATGTTTTACAAGCCCAGTGCTTATACTGTAGGCTCTAAATTAAACCTGCCTTGTTTTCCTATTGGAGTGCTTGTCAGGGTTGTAATGCAACAGCAGATTCTGTCACCCTCAGCCTACGGCCCCCACCTTTCCCATTCTCCCAGGGATCTGTTGCCAAGTTCAACCCCCCACGCATCCTCAGCCCCCAGTGGTAACTTGAGGGGGCTGGTCTGTGATGGCCACACAGTGGCGATTGCTCTCTCTCTTTCTCTACTCTCTCCTTCTCTCTGTCTCTCTCCCTCTCTTCAAGGCTGTGTGCGTCAGCCACTACTAAGGGCCCTGCCACTGGGAAGCAAGGCACTGTCACTGAAATTTACTGTGATGAATGGAATCAGATAGAGGAGGAAGCTGCTGAAAGAGAGAGGGAGGGAGGGAGGGAGAGGAGGATAGTGAGAGAGGAAGAGGAGGGGGAGTCATGAGGGAAAGAGGGTAGGAAGAGAAGGTGAAAGAGGGAACAGAGAGAAAGGGAGAATGGGTGACATAGTGAGGAAGGAATGAGAGAGGGAAGAGAGAGAAAGGGAGAATGGGTGACAGAGTGAGGAAGGAATGAGAGAGGGAACAGAGAGAAAGGGAGAATGGGTGACAGTGAGGAAAGAATGAGAGAGGGAACAGAGAGAAAGGGAGAATGGGTGACAGAGTGAGGAAGGAATGAGAGAGGGAACAGAGAGAAAAGGAGAATGGGTGACAGAGTGAGGAAGGAATGAGAGAGGGAACAGAGAGAAAGGGAGAATGGGTGACAGAGTGAGGAAGGAATGAGAGAGGGAGAGCGAGGAAGGGTGAGATTGCTAGAGAGGAATAATAGGTCATAGAGAGAGGCGGGATAGAGGGAAGGGTCACATTATTACAATCCATTGTGGGAAGGAAGCGAGGTAGAGATGAGGAGAGAAGATAAAGACAGGGAATAGCGGCTAACTGAAAAACAGAGGGAAAGACATACAGTGAGAGAGAGAAAGACAGAGAGAGAGGGGGGGAGGTGACAGAGAGAAGGGAAGCTTTAATGTAAACCCTGTGTCTCCATTGACAGAGGTTTTATTTTCCGTTCCTGTCTAAATTGCTTTTTTTTGCCATACTCTTCTGTCTCTCGTCTCCCTCTCTGGTCATGTGCATGCACAGTGAATGGAGGGACTGCCACACATCACACAGGCACCCTGAGATTTGAAAGCTCCAATAAATCACCCAGTCGGCTGCAATCAAATGTCCAGGAAAGGAAACCTCTCAGTGGGGGACAGTCTGTCTGTTTCTCCCCCTCCCTCCTGGAGGACAGGATTACGACACAGATTTAGTAGGATAGCAGGACATGGACCTGACCTCTCATTTTTACATTTCCAACTTGATTTACAAGCTCATTAATTTTGCATTAATGCCATATCAACTAATTTCCCTCTTCCTGTGTATGGATCTGGGGAGGGTAGAGTGGGTGAGTGGGGTGTGCCAGGGCTTTGAGGTGATGGCAAGTACAGAGACATAAAGACAGAGAGAGAGTGTGGGGGGGGGGGGGGGGGTGGTTTTGAATAAGAAGTAGTTCCAATTAGATAGAGGGACAGAGAGAAAGAGAGAAGGAGCGAGGGAGGGTGAATAGAATGAGAGAGTGAGAGAAGAATAAGACTTCTGGCACTCTCATCACTGTGAGCGACACTTTGATGTTGGAGCAGAGAGGGAGCCCTGAGATTATTCTTATTGTGTGCTTAAACTGAGGATGTAACTCCATCTAGTCTAAATGAAAAGAGTCAATATTAAACGACACTGTTTCACTCATTTGGAAGGTCTTTCAAAGTCTAACTTTTTTTAACAATTGCAAAAGGAAAAGATGAAAGAATAGTTATCGTTATGAATCCCCATTCGTCTACATTAGATTCTCTTTTTGGAAGCCAGACAAACAAATATCCATGGCTCGAAGACTATAGGTGCTGCTGACAGTGTGTCATGCCACCCCTCCTCTCCAGCTTTGGTCCCTGTCAGCTAATGTACCTTATTGTTGATACAGAGCCAATAACAATCCAGGGATATCCAAATTCTCCAGACAGAGGACACTCATGAAAAAGTATTACTAAATTACAACTCATCTCTACTACACAAGGTCTACACAAAACCTACTGGTTTTACTACTTGATTGCCGTTGAGATGGGTAGTAAACCAGTAAGGATTTATGTAGTAATTGCAGTAGTAATGAGTGATAAATTGGGACGTTTCACTACTGGTGAACACTACATTTCCTACTCAAATATCTACATAATTCTCCCTTAAATGTGTAACTAGTGAGCTTTACGGTATCTACTACTTAAAACCTACATATACTTACACAATTCCTTCATGTTCACTATTGAATTACTACACAATACCTACACATTACTGCTGTATGCCTACTCAGTCCCTATTGAATTACTACACATTACTGCTGTATGTCTACTCAGTCCCTATTGAATTACTACACATTACTGCTGTATGTCTACTCAGTCCCTATTGAATTACTACACATTACTGCTGTATGCCTACTCAGTCCCTATTGAATTACTACACATTACTGCTGTATGCCTACTCAGTCCCTATTGAATTACTACACATTACTGCTGTATGCCTACTCAGTCCCTATTGAATTACTACACAATACCTACACATTACTGCTGTATGCCTACTCAGTCCCTATTGAATTACTACTGCCAGTGCCATCTGTGTGTGTATTGTGTTCTTTTGATTACTATTGAAAACAGACACATTTACCACTGTTTGCCTATTCAAAAGCACTACTGACATCTTGTTTCACTACTGTGTCACTACTAGACTAGTGAACCTGTTATTTCCTCAAGTTTCTAACTGTAGTTATATCATCAAACAAGAAATAATAAACTGTACAAAAGCAATTGCATTTTTTAAATTGTATTAATTAAATACATATTAAATGACATATTTACAGTTTTTTGTTAATCCCTTTGAGGTCTTCATTCAGCTTTGACTTAATTATCTTCAGATCGTATTTTGTGTTCTAGACACATTTCCACCACCTTTTAGACAATACAGACGAACACAAGAGACAACCAATTAAAAGTCATTATCAATCATTTGGTAACAGAAGTCACATAAGACAACACAGAAAAACATTTGATAAACAATGTTAATCTTACCAACAATGGCTTCCAGTCTTCATATGTCGGGGGCCTCCTTGGCAACAGGCCAAAAGAGGTAAGTAGAATGGGTAAGTATACCAATATGAACATACTGTACATTTGCATACAAACACACATACTTATTAGATAGCATGACAAAAACAGAAGCTACATAGCTACATATCAATGGGGATAGCAAACAGCTAGGCTAAATCAAATCAAATGTATTTATATAGCCCTTCGTACATCAGCTGATATCTCAAAGTGCTGTACAGAAACCCAGCCTAAAACCTCAAACAGCAAGCAATGCAGGTGTAGAAGCACGGTGGCTAGGAAAAACTCCCCAGAAAGGCCAAAACCTAGGAAGAAACCTAGAGGAACCAGGCTATGTGGGGTGGCCAGTCCTCTTCTGGCTGTGCTGGGTGGAGATTATAACAGAACATGGCCAAGATGTTCAAATGTTCATAAATGACCAGCATGGTCAAATAATAATAACCACAGGCAGAACAGTTGAAACTGGAGCAGCAGCACGGCCAGGTGGACTGGGGACAGCAAGGAGTCATCATGTCAGGTAGTCCTGAGGCATGGTCCTAGGGCTCAGGTCCTCCGAGAGAGAGAAAGAAAGAGAGAAAGAAAGAATTAGAGAGAGCATACTTAAATTTACACAGGACACCGGATAGGACAGGAGAAGTACTCCAGATATAACAAACTAACTCTATCCCCCGACACATAAACTACTGCAGCATAAATACTGGAGGCTGAGACAGGAGGGGTCAGGAGACACTGTGGCCCCATCCGATGACACCCCCGGACAGGGCCAAACAGGCAGGATATAACCCCACCCACTTTGCCAAAGCACAGCCCCCACACCACTAGAGGAATATCTTCAACCACCAACTTACCATCCTGAGATAAGGCCGAGAATAGCCCACAAAGATCTCCGCCACGGCACAACCCAAGGGGGGGGGGGGGGGGGGCAACCCAGACAGGAAGATCACATCAGTGACTCAACCCACTCAAGTGACGAACCCCTCCTAGGGACACAAGATCATTTTGGCTCACAATCTTTTTGATGTGGTAAATGGCTAAATAACAACATAAAAGTATTCAGAAAACATAAAGGAAAATTCAACTTGATTACATTCAGGAATGTCAAAAACAGTAGCTAGCTAACAACAACCAACTACTTCCTGTTTTGCATTTTTCTGTCGTATCGAAAATCCGGTGTAGTCTGGCTGTAGTGTTGTGATTACTTATTTACTTCAAACATCAAGTAGTGAAAATCTCACCCAGATAACTACTGGAAACATTAGCGTTTTCCTTCTGAACACTACACAACTCTACTTGTGTATCTTGAGTAGTGCATAAACTACACATTCACTGCACAATCCCTGCAAGTCTTTACATAGTCACTACTGCGCAAATAGATTTTGTGTAGTAATTAGTGTAGTAAGTAGTAAAAAAAGTAAGGTACAAAATGAGTCAGCCCCACGTACTTAGAATGGAAGAAAAATGTGTACTTGTGGACCTTGCTTATTCGTACAAGCGCCTGTATCAGTCAATCCTCTTATTTATGAAAATAAATAAACAATACTTTCATGAAAACTTGATTATGTCTGAGTCTGAGTTTGGTCTGGAATCAACATACAGAGTAGTCTTGTGATCAAAACTATTTTTCAAATGAAATGTTGTTTAAATTGATCTATTCAAGTGAATGCCCTAAAATAACATCATTGTTGGAGCAGATTAGTTGATGGTTAACGTAGCTGAAATAAACACGTTTCATGAGTTTCTCTAATAACTGTTCTGTCTGACCCTGAACTTGTGGAACAAATGAGAATCTTTGCAAAACTAAAATGCAAAGGCACATTTTAAAAGACTGATATGAGATTCATTAATGTTTTTTTTTGGATACAGCTTTTAGAATATTCAGCTTTTTATTTGCTTGTTTGACCCCTAACACTACTCAACGTCCCCTCTTAAATAACACATAACTGCTGATGATTTATCTGTCTGTTTCAACAGATATGGACTAAATCTAACACCCGAGGTAGAACATGCATATGGTCCTTCATTGGTGCAGTGGTTTTTGAACTGCAGTGTATGTAGCCTTTTCATGTGACTCATCAGTGTACATGGGTAGATCAGACAGTACATCTTTCTATGTTAGTCGCTGTGTGTGTTGTAGTATTTACTCTAACTCGTCTGAAGGGAAGCAGTTAGCTATACCCATCACTCTCCTCAGTCTCAGTGAGTAAGCATCTACAAGTGTGTGTGTGTGTGTGTGTGTGTGTGTGTGTGTGTGTGTGTGTGTGTGTGTGTGTGTGTGTGTGTGTGAGAGAGAGAGAGATAGTGAGGAAGAAATAGAGAGAAGACAGAGAGCGAGAGAGGACAGAGAGAGAGAGAGCAAACTGACAAATTTCTCTGAATAAGCAAAAACATTTTTCTGCTACTCCTTATGACACACACACACACACACACACACACACACACACACACACACACACACACACACACACACACACACACACACACACACACACACACACAATGACAGCAGTGTGGGATTGATTAAGCATAAATCAAATCACATTGAATTTGTCACATGTGCCAAATACAGTAGGTGTAGACCTTACAGTGAAATGCTTACTTACAAGCCCTTAAACTGAAGACTGTTAGTTTATCAAATCAATTCTCTGTATTTATTATTACGTGATTAACTAGTCAGGTAAATGTAATTAACTAGGAAGTCGGGGCACCAAGGAAAATATTCAGATTACAAAGTTATAATTTTCCTAATATAACTTTCAGATATTTTAACAGCATCCTATATGTATGTTTGGTTATTTTGGACAGAAGTTACCTGTCCAAAACTTGCTCAGCTTGTTGCCATCTTATGTTCTTCATTCAAATCATCTACAGCATCCTATATGTATCTTGGTCATTTGAAAGATGATGCAGCAACAATAAAAAACAGAAAATGTATGTTTATTTCCTTGTATTTTCTTCTACCAGATCTATTGTGTTATATTCTCCTACATTCAATTCACATTACCACAACATTCAGAATGTTTCCTTTCAAATGATACCAAGAATATGCATATCCTTGCCTCTGGGCCTGAGCTACAGGCAGTTAGATTAGGGTATGTCTTTAGGCGGAAATTGAGAAAAAGCGGGGTACCCCAAAGAAGTTAACCAACAACGCAGTTCAACAAATAGAGTTAGGAAAATATTGACTAAATAAACTAAATAAAAAATGTTGTAAAATTTAACACAATAAAATATAATAACGAGGCTATATGCAGGGGGTATCGGTGCAGGGTTCCAGGTTAGTCAAGGTCATTTTTAAATGTAGGTAGGGGTAAAGTGACTATGTATAGATAATACACAGCGGGGGGGCCCAGACAAATGGAGGTGACCTAAATGGCGTCGCCACCGTCATCTGCATCAGTTGAATACATATGCAAAAAATACCCATTATATTTTATTTTGTTGCACACTTTCTCATTTCACACTAGGGCAACAGTGTTTAATGTTCTGTGTGAATTTGAATGGATGTGGGTGCTGGGTGGCTGGGTGGCTGGTTGGTAGGTGGTGGAACTGAATGTGCTGATGAAGCCTGTGTTCCCTCATTTCCACTGAGATAGGCTGCGACAGACAGACAGACAGACAGACAGACAGACAGACAGACAGACAGACAGACAGACAGGCAGACAGACAGACAGACAGACAGACAGGCTCTGACCAGAAGTAGTGCATCATATTCCGAGTATTTCTATACTACTGGCCAAATGTAAAGTGCATTACACAGAGAGTGAATAGAGAGAGTGTCATTTGGAAGCAGACAGAGTCTGGCCTGCCCTCTCCCCACAGTGCTGGCGCCGTGGATGCTGTGCTCGGAGTGCCAGACGGGAAGGGGCCTGGTGATGAATCCCTTCCCCAGAGCAGGGTGACGTTGCTGAGCTGGATGACGCATGGTCCCTGGGTCTGCCGGAGATCAGCAGCCTGGATGCCCATTTCACCCAATTATATTTCTAATCTTGTTGAGGGATGGTGTGTAGAAGGAGCCGACGGCCAATCAAATCATGCCCCTGGAGGTAAATAACCAACCTCATTATGGACATGGAACGCCAAGGAACCAACAGGGGTTGTGTGGCTTGTATCGGTTTGGTTAATGTACTTTCCATGTTCTGAAGGCACTGTGTGTGTGTGTGTGTGTGTGTGTGTGTGTGTGTGTGTGTGTGTGTGTGTGTGTGTGTGTGTGTGTGTGTGTGTGTGTGTGTGTGTGTGTGTGTGTGTGTGTGTGTGTGTGTGTGTGTGTGTGTGTGTGTGTGTGTGTGTGTGTGTGTGTGTGTGTGTGTGTGTGTGTGTGTGTGTGTGTTAAAGTTTCCTGGTATACCATCTATTGTAAAGGCCCACAGAGGTCCCAGATGTTTTGCTGAGAAGCTTGACAGTTAGAAAGACTCATTTCACTCATTCGAATGGATCAGTTAGTCTAACATTGTTTCTGTCTGTCATACACACACACAAACATAGACACACACACACACACATACACACACACACACATGCCACACACCAAAGATGATATTTCATAACTGAATTTAGAAGGCAATAGAGATTCTATAAAGAAATATGAACTAGAATTGTAAATTGTGATGATGAAATTTATGAGAAGGGTCTCTGAATACTCTGTTCATTATTATGTCTAGAGTTACTCTGATTACCCTGGAGATTCAAAACATTTACTTTGTTAGCTGAATAAACTCTCCCATGTGAGTGGGGCAAGTAAGGACAGTATGAAGGACCAGCTGGCTGCTCAACTCACGGAGGTCACAGACACCACCTGCACATACTGTGGAAATAAACCAATGCACCATTCAGTACAAACATGTTTTCAAGGTAAGTGGCCTAGTTCGGAGTCCTAGCACTTCTCAATGTTCTATGCAACAATGTTTGGCCATCAGAGAAGCTCAACATTCTGAAAGACCCAGCTATTGTTACCAGGGTTCTGGAAGGTACTGTATCCCCAACATTCTGTAGAAACATGGGTCTCAGTAACCAAGACAAACACTAGTCATTTGCCTTGCACTGTTTGATATAAATGTGATTAATTATTGTTCCTGATGAATGCAATTTTTAGCTTTTTAATTGTTCACTGACCATTATGGAAAAGATAAGACCTAAATTAGAACTAATTTACTACATGGTACTACATGGTAACTACATGGTAAAACAGTAGTGTGTAGTTCCAGTAGGTACCTACACTGCTACATGATAAAACAGTAGTGTGTAGTTCCAGTAGGTACCTACACTGCTACATGGTAAAACAGTAGTGTGTAGTTCCAGTAGGTAGCTACACTGCTACATCGTAAAACAGTAGTGTGTAGTTCCAGTAGGTACCTACACTGCTACATGGTAAAACAGTAGTGTGCAGTTCCAGTAGGTAGCTACACTGCTACATGGTAAAACAGTAGTGTGTAGTTCCAGTAGGTAGCTACACTGCTACATGGTAAAACAGTAGTGTGTAGTTCCAGAAGACAGCTACACTGCTACAGGCAAAAAAGTAATGTAGTGAAAACACTACCTTGATTTAGTTCAACTACCCCCAAGATACTTAAAAATGTAGTTCAATTACTAGTTCACTACTCCCCAACACTGACAGCTGAGGACAGTTGAGACAGGCAGTTGAGGACCTCCGTTCTGAGGAAACTGGCCCAACAGGAAGTGGGTGAGGTCGTGAACCTGAGACGGCCTGATAGGCATTACTCTATCTGGACTGCACTCTGTGATGCCTGAGAAATGTTCTTCCTCTACCAGAAGGACTTTCTAATGGCTGTGGTAGGGTCATGCCCCATGATCACATCTAAACCCTTACACACCCACATTAGTAAAGATTTAGACTCATCATGGTAGTGCTGTGTTCCTTGATCAGTTATAACATCATCTTAATTCATCTCAATAATTCTCTGAAGTGTTGATAGTTTGTGTCTGTGATAAAGACCTCTTCACCTTCTCTGACCATCCCTTTCTTTTTTAGGTCCAGGAGAGAAAGAGGAGGGTGGAAGAGCAGAGTGAGAGCTTGAGGGGCCTCAAGGAGCCCCTGGAGTACAAGTATATAAAAAACACTACTGTTCTCTTCAACCTCTGCAGCACACCCATCCCTGACCCTCTCGTGTCCCCAGAGAGTGGCTTCGCCAGGAGGGCCCCAGACTATCCACGGCCACATTGTACCAGAGTTCTACCACTCAGTTGTGGACCCCGTGCTCTACACTCCCACTGGCCGGAATAAGCTAGACGACCTGGCCGTGGGTTGATATATCAAATGATACCTGTGGCAGGAGATGTGGTGTCCTTCCTTTAACTGCACAAAGCAGCCTGTCGGATGACTCCAAATCACAGAGACATACAGAGTGTAGCTTTGCTCCCCACTTGGACCTGGACTGCACTTTGGAGCCTGGGTGTAATCAGCCTAAGAAAAAGAAGGCCAGGCACTCATGAGATGCCTATAGCCTCTTTGCATTCACTACTGCCTTATTAGAAAGCATATAAGATTTTAAAAAATATTTATTATCTGATATATAAATATATTTTTTCTTATTGTGTTCAGTGGATGAACAAAACTGGTATCTTAGTTTACATGACAGGTAAGAAGAGAGCCAGGGGCCTCATTTTAAAAAATCTTAGATTTATACTTGAACTTAGTGGTAAGATCATTTCTGACGGTGTGCTTATGTTGGATTCATAAAAGATACTGAGCATAAAAAACCTTGCTTACGCAGGTTCTAAGAAGCCCATTTGTAACTTACGCAGCTGTGATCTATAAATCTCAAATTAACTTCAAATTGACGGCACCTAAACGTGCCTTACAATCAGCGATTTCCACTTATAGAATGCTTATGCTAGCACAAATGATGGTTTAGTCAGGAATAGCCAGGAATTATCATGCGCAAAAAAGTCATTCCGGTCTCTGAAAATTCTCTCCCTTCTAAAAGTACGGTTTTCAATGTCTTCCAATAACGCAAGAACAGTCATGGTTACTTCTTATTTGACACACTATTTATAGAACATCGCATCCTGTTAACTCAAAGCACCTTGCATCTGGCAATTAATTCCTCACACCTTTGATTGATCATTCCTAACAAATTGTTCATGAAGCTAATGCAAAGTTCACCACAGGCTTGGAGGCATATGCGTCCCAAACTGCAATACCCCTACATAACCAGCAGGAAAATCACTTAGGTCAAGTCTAGACTTTGTGTAGCGATAAGCTCATTTCCACATCAAGGTAAGGTTTTTTAAGTAACTACTTATATGTGGTTTTCTGCGTAAGTCAGACTCAAGATCGAAATTGATCGTAAGTCCGTTTTATAAAAGAGGCCCCAGATACATACTGTAACAGAATCAGTGGACACAATAACATTTTCTAAAGGAAATGTTTTAAAGGAAATGTTTTAATGTTTGAATAATAATGAGACACAGTCAGTAAAAAAACTATGCTCCTAAATGACAAAGCCCAATTAACACCCACAACAAAGTAACAGGTACAAGAGCATCAGACATCCCTGCTCAATGAATCATACTCCTAGTCTTCTCCCCTCCTCCTCCTCATCTCTCCTCCTCCTCTTCTCCCCTCCTCCTCTCCTCCCCTCCTCCTCTTCTCCCCTCCTTCTCTTCTCTTCTCCCCTCCTCCTCTTCTCCCCTCCTCCTCTTCTCCCCTCATCCTCTTCTCTCCTCATCCTCCTCTTCTTCCCTCCACCTCTTCTCTCCTCCTCCTCTTTTCCTCTCCTTCCCTCCTCCTCTTCTCTACTGCTTCTCTTCTCCCCTCCTCTCCTCCCCTCATCCTCTTCTCTCCTCTTCTCCCCTCCTCATCTTCTCCCCTCTTCCTCTTTTAATCTCCTCCCCTCCTCCTCTTCTCCCCTTCTTCTCTTCTTCCCTCCTCTACGCTCCTCTTCCTCTTCTCCATCTTTCTCATTCTCTTCCTATCTGAAGCTGATCAGCATATAAGTGTTGCTTCACTGTGAAATTCTCAATGTTGCATGGTCAGCGGAGCAATGCTACTTAATGTCATGGACTCGCAATAAGGAAGATCTGATCTGCTCGTCCGTGTGTGTGAGAGAGAGTGTGTGTGTGTGTGTCCATGTGTGTATGCATGCGTGCGTGTGTTTGAGTGTGTCTGTGTGTTGATCGGTCTTCTCAGACATGGGGTCGTCTCGATTAGCCTATCTGTCATAATGCCTCTTATTCCAGAAATGGAACCATTGGGCAGCACTTTGCGGGATTGCCTGCATTATATCACCAGGGTGGAAGGACAGCCCATCCCTTGGTATCTAGCCCTCCCTCCTGCTCTCCATCTCTCCTTCCCTCCCTTCATTTCCTCCTTCCTCCACTGCCCTTGTTTCTGCTGACTCACTCCTTAGACCCATATGCTCTGTTGCTCTCCGGAGTGCTCTCATCCCTTCTTCCCCTCTTCCTCTCTTCCCTCTATCTTGTCTTCCATCGTTTCGTGTCTTCAGCTGGGTGACTCCCAGGGCATGGTGCCTCCCCTGAGGTAAGCCGGGATGCTGCCTGCATGCCTGACTGCCTGACTGCCTGGCGTGGGTATGAGAAGCTGATCATTACAAAGATCCTGCTGCAGCTGAAGCTTTTACAAATGTTTTCCCTCTACGTTCAGAATGTTTGTATTCCAGAAGAGATATTTGGATGTCGTTTTCATTATTATAGCTGACACGCAGTGAATGCATGCCCCACATATCGTACAGAGGCTGGCTACTTTGTGAAGTTGTAAGAGAAGTGTGTGTGTGTGTGTGTGTGTGTGTGTGTCTGTGTGTGTGTGCCTGTGTGTGTGTGTGTGTGTGTGTGCACTCTTCACTCTGCAGTTGAGTTTATTGATTTCCTAGCCCCCTGCTCCCAGTCAAATATGAGATGATGATGATATATGGATTACGTGGAAAATATTGAACCAGGTAGATACGGCTGGATGGTCTGTCCCTGTGAGGGTTAAAGAAGAGGGTGTAATGACAAAAGAAAACCTTGGATTTCACACCTTAGAAGGCCCTTTGCTTCTTCTAGCCTTCCCAATTTACACTGACAAGGAGATCCTGATCAGTGTGGGCAGCACCTAGCAATGTGAAGACAGAAATCTTTTTCAGCATGAATGGACACATTTTACACTATTTTGTTGAATTGGATTTGTTATAGATCTTCATTGGCTGTTACCTTACCAACATATTTTCTTCCTGCGGTCCACAGAAACAACACATTATTAAACAATCATACAGAAAGAAAGGAGAAGATATGGGGATGAAGAAGTTTCCGGAAAACCAACTAACAGTTTCTCAGCTACTTTCACAACTAATGCTCATTCCACCATTTCTATGTTTAGCTGTTTCTATATTTGTAAACTACATCCCATACACATGTCTTGAATAATCTACCCGTGAGGAGATAATCTATAGGATATTCTAATATTACCCACAACCCTTCAGCTATTTTATTTGACCACAATAAAAAAATGGCATGTTTGTATGATACTGTGTAAATACTGCCATGCAGATTCAATTGAATTGAGCCCTTAGTCTTGACATTTTGGTATAATACCTTTTTCAGCAGACAGTGGACAATAATTTTTCACTAGGTGTGCCCTGGATGTGGCTCCATTGACATCTCCTGCTGGGCACATGGTGGGCCGGGGTGGGCAGCTCCTTCTCTCTCTCTTCTTCATTAGGACCAGACAGATGCTGAGACAGCTGTGGAAGTGTTTGATTCAACACCTCACTGCCTCCAGCAGCAGCCTCACAGTGTTCACTGATTCCCATTCATCCTGTTCTATCTGGCCAATATACATCCCCAGCACCCAGAGAGGCTGAGTGCCTGACAGAAAATAAACTCTAGCCTGCTCAGTAATTGGCCGAAGTGTCATGCATAGGGGAACTCCATGTATTGCAAGGTGGTTCAGGTGTCCATAGTGGTCTCTGACCTACAGTATATAATTACCATGGTCTTGGATTTGCTTCTGCCAGGGCGGAACATCACCTAAGCACTAGGTATAAATCCCCAGGGAAAAGACGTGTTCTGAATCAATGGGCTGTCAGTGTGAGGGTCTGTGTATAGCAAAGGGAAGGGAAAGGGGGATGCCTGCAGTAGTCAGTTGTACAACTGAATGCATTCAACTGAAATGTGTCTTCTGCATTTAACCCAACCCCTCTGAATCAGAGAGGTGCGGGGGACCGCCTTAATCGACATCCACGGCGCACTGGGAACAGCGGGTTAACTGGCTTGATCAGGGGCAGAACAATAGATTTTTACCTTTTCAGCTCAGGGATTCGGTCCAGCAACCTTTCAGTTACTGGCCCAACACACTAACCACTAGATCGTGATACCTCACATCTCAAAATAGGGCTACTTGATGTTAGATCCCTTACTTCAAAGGCAATTATAGTCAATGAACTAATCACTGATCATAATCTTGATGTGATTGGCCTGACTGAAACATGGCTTAAGCCTGATGGATTTACTGTGTTAAATGAGGCCTCACCTCCTGGTTACACTAGTGACCATATCCCCCGTGCATCCCGCAAAGGCGGAGGTGTTGCTAACATTTACGATAGCAAATTTCAATTTACAAAAAAAAAAAAAGACATTTTCGTCTTTTGAGCTTCTAGTCATGAAATCTATGCAGCCTACTCAATCACTTTTTATAGCTACTGTTTACAGGCCTCCTGGGCCATATACAGCGTTCCTCATTGAGTTCCCTGAATTCCTATTGGACCTTGTAGTCATAGCAGATAATATTCTAATTTTTGGTGACTTTTTAATATTCACATGGAAAAGTCCACAGACCCACTCCAAAAGGCTTTCATCGACTCAGTGGGTTTTGTCCAACATGTCTCTGGACCTACTCACTGTCACAGTCATACTCTGGACCTAGTTTTGTCCCATGGAATAAATGTTGTGGATCTTAATGTTATTCCTCATAATCCTGGACTATCGGACTACCATTTTATTACGTTTGCAATTGCAACAAATAATCTTCTCAGACCCCAACCAAGGAGCATCAAAAGTCGTGCTATAAATTCACAGACAACACAAAGATTCCTTGATGCCCTTCCAGACTCCCTCTGCCTACCCAAGGACGTCAGAGGACAAAAATCAGTTAACCACCTAACTAAGGAACTCAATTTTACCTTGCGCAATACCCTAGATGCAGTTGCACCCCTAAAAACTAAAACATTTATCATAAGAAACTAGCTCCCTGGTATACAGAAAATACCTGAGCTCTGAAGCGAGCTTCCAGAAAATTGGAACGGAAATGGCGCCACACCAAACTGGAAGTCTTCCGGCCCACTTGGAAAGACAGTACCGTGCAGTATCGAAGAGCCCTTACTGCTGCTCGATCATCCTATTTTTCCAACTTAAATAAGAACAATCCGAAATGTATTTTTGATACTGTCTCATAGCTAACTAAAAAGCAGCATTCCCCAAGTGAGGATGACTTTCACTTCAGCAGTAATAAATCCATGAACTTCTTTGAGGAAAAGATAATGATTATTAGAAAGCAAATTACAGACTCTTCTTTAAATCTGCGTATTCCTTCAAAGCTCAGTTGTCCTGAGTCTGCACAACTCTGCCAAGACCTAGGATCAAGAGAGACTCTCAAGTGTTTTAGTACTATATCTCTTGACACAATGATGAAAATAATCATGGCCTCTAAACCTTCAAGCTGCATACTGGACGCTATTCCAACTAAACTACTGAAAGAGCTGCTTCCTGTGCTTGGCCCTCCAATGTTGAACATAATAAACGGCTCTCTATCCACCGGATGTGTACCAAACTCACTAAAAGTGGCAGTAATAAAGCCTCTCTTGAAAAAGCCAAACCTTGACCCAGAAAATACAAAAAAACGATCAGCCTATATCGAAACTTCCATTCTTCTCAAAAATTGTAGAAAAGGCTGTTGCGCAGCAACTCACTGCCTTCCTGAAGACAAACAATGTATACGAAATGCTTCAGTCTGGTTTTAGACCCCATCATAGCACTGAGGCTGCACTTGTGAAGGTCGTAAATTATCTTTTAATGGCATCAGACTGAGGCTCTGCATCTGTCCTCGTGCTCCTAAACCTTAGTGCTGCTTTTGATACCATCGATTACCACATTTTTTTGGAGAGATTGGAAACCCAAATTGGTCTACACGGATAAATTCTGGCCTCGTTTAGATCTTATCTGTTCGGAAAGATATCAGTTTGTCTCTGTGAATGGTTTGTCCTCTGACAAATCAACTGTAAATGTCGGTGTTCCTCAAGGTTCCGTATTAGGACCATTATTGTTCTCACTATATATTTTACCTCTTGGGGATGTGATTCGAAAACATAATGTTAACTTTCACTGCTATGCGGATGACACACAGCTGTACATTTCAATGAAACATGGTGAAGCCCCAAAATTGCCCTCGCTAGAAGCCTGTGTTTCAGACATAAGGAAGTGGATGGCTGCAAACGTTCTACTTTTAAACTCAGACAAAACAGAGATGCTTGTTCTAGGTCCCAAGAAACAAAGAGATCTTCAGTTGAATCTGACAATTAATCTTAATGGTTGTACAGTCATCTCAAATAAAACTGTGAAGGACCTCAGCGTTACTCTGGACCCTGATGTCTTTTTTGACGAACATATCAAGACTGTTTCAAGGACAGCTATTTTCCATAAACGTAACATTGCAAAAATCAGAAACTTTCTGTCCAGAAATGATGCAGAAAAATTAATCCATGTTTTTGTTATTTCTAGGTTAGACTACTGCAATGCTCTACTTTCCGGCCACCCAGATAAAGCACTAAATTAACTTCAGTTAGTGCTAAATACGGCTGCTAGAATCCTGACTAGAACCAAAAAAATTTATCATATTACTCCAGTGCTAGCCTCCCTACACTGACTTCCTGTCAAGGCAAGGGCTGATTTCAAGGTTTTACTGCTAACCTACAAAGCATTACATGGGCTTGCTCCTACCTATCTCTCTGATTTGGTCCTGCCGTACATACCTACACGTACGCTATGGTCACAAGACGCAGGCCTCCTAATTGTCCCTAGAATTTCTAAGCAAACAGCTGGAGGCAGGGCTTTCTCCTATAGAGCTCCATTTTTATGAAATGGTCTGCCTACCCATGTGAGAGACGCAAATTCGGTCTCAACCTTTAAGTCTTTACTGAAGTCTCATCTCTTCAGTGGGTCATATGATTGAGTGTAGTCTGTCCCAGGAGTGTGAAGGTGAACGGAAAGGCTCTGGAGCAACAAACCGCCCTTGCTGTCTCTGCCTGGCCGGTTCCCCTTTTTCCACTGGGATTCTCTGCCACTAACCGAATTACAGGGGCTGAGTCACTGGCTTACTGGTGCTCTTTCATGCCGTCCCTAGGAGGGGTGAGTCACTTGAGTGGGTTGAGTCACTGATGTGATCTTCCTGTCTGGGTTGGCACAACCCCCCTTGGGTTGTGCCGTGGTGGAGATCTTTGTGGGCTATACTCGGCCTTGTCTCAGGATGGTAAGTTGGTGGTTGAAGATATCCCTCTAGTGGTGTGGGGGCTGTGCTTTGGCAAAGTGGGTGGGGTTATATCCTGCCTGTTTGGCCCTGTCCCGGGGTATCATCGGATGGGGCCACAGTGTCTCCTGACCCTTCCTGTCTTAGCCTCCAGTATTTATGCTGCAGTAGTTTATGTGTCGGGGGGCTAGGGTCAGTTTGTTTTTTCGGGAGTACTTCTCCTGTCCTGTGTGAATTAAGTATGCTCTCTCTAATTCTCTCTTTCTTTCTCTCTCTCGGAGGACCTGAGCCGTGCTGTCCCCAGTTCACCTGGCCGTGCTGCTGCTCCAGTTTCAACTGTTCTGCCTGCGGCTATAGAATCCTGACCTGTTCACCGGGCGTGCTACCTGTCCCAGACCTATCATTTGACCATGCTGGTCATTTATGAACATTTGAACATCTTGGCCATCTTCTGTTATAATCTCCACCCGGCACAGCCAGAAGAGGACTGGCCACCTCACATAGCCTGGTTCCTCTCTAGGTTTCTTCCTAGGTTTTGGCCTTTCTGGGGAGTTTTTCCTAGCCAACGTGCTTCAACACCTGCATTGCTTGCTGTTTGGGGTTTTAGGCTGGATTTCTGTACAGCACTTTGAGATATCAGCTGATGTAGGGCTATATAAATAAATTTGATTTGATTTGACTAGGCTACCTGCTGCCCCCACAGTGTGTGTGTGTGTGTGTGTGTGTGTGTGTGTGTGTGTGTGTGTGTGGAACTATCCCGTCATTTCTGTCAGCAGGTCTCTCATGGTCCCTGGGGTACCGGCCTCAGACTACCCCATTCCACTTTTTAGTCACCGCAAGTAAAATCTATTTGACTCAGGTTGACTGCAGGTGCTCTCAGGGCAATAATAATAACACTCCTGAATATTGATGTCTTAGCACGTCCATGTAACATTTGAAGGTTCGGCACCAGCAGCGTGTGAGGATGAAATTCGAAACACCCTGGAGAAGGGAAAATCTACTCACTGGTTATTTAAAATGAAATACTTTTCATTACATCTGGTATCTTATGTGGACATCTTGTCTCCCGGTTAAAGATCTGATTGTTCAGGCTTGTCTTGTTGAGGCTTGTCTTGTTGAGTCTTGTCTTGTTGAGGCTTGTCTTGTTGAGGCTTGTCTTGTTGAGGCTTGTCTTGTTGAGGCTTGTCTTGTTGAGTCTTGTCTTGTTAAGGCGTGTCTTGTTGAGTCTTGTCTTGTTGAGGCTTGTCTTGTTGAGGCTTGTCTTGGTGAGTCTTGTCTTGTTGAGGCTTGTCTTGTTGAGGCTTGCCCCTGATGACAACCATCAATGGTGACATTACCAATTTACAGGTATAAGCACTCTGGTCTTTTCCTGGCCTCAAATGTAGAGATAAACAACGAAACAAACTAATCGTAGATTCACCAATGTGTCAATTGTGAAATCCCGGACAGTTTTTCATTCATAATTAGTCAAACTTTCCAGCCAGCTAAACCACATGTAGCAAATAGTTTTTCCCAGTTGTTTTCAGCGACTAAAGTGGGCACCTGATCTTGTTTCACTCCATTGCATTGTCTCGACAGGAGAAAACAGTCCTGCCGACTTGATTGAAGGTAAGATTTTTTTGTTGTTGATGTACTTTTTACCCCTTTTTCTTCCAATATCTAATTGGTAGTTACAGTCTTGTCCCATGGGTACAACTCCTGTACAGGCTCGAGAAGGTCAAGAGCCAAGCACAGCTTCTTGACACACTGCTCACTTAATCTGGAAGCCAGCCGCACCAATGTGTCGGAGGAAACATTGTAGATCGAGCAACCTGCGTCAGCTTGCAGGCCCCCGGGCCGCCACAAGTAGTCACAAGAGCGCAATGGGGCAAGGAAATCCCGGCCGGCCAAACCCTCCCCTAACCGGGACGACGCTGGGCCAATTGTGCGCCGCATCATGGGTCTCCCGGTCACGGCCAGCTGTGACTTAGCTTGGGATCGAACCTTGGAATTTCTAGTTAAAATTTGAGGATAAGTTACTGTAAACAACTTGCCAAACTGTTAACAAAACGATTGCACGTTAATAAAGGTAGTTGCTGCTTCAGCAACTTGAACCAGCACTAACCAGGTTAATTGAACCAGCATTAATCAGGTTAATTATTTTCACCTTGTCTCTGCTTGTTCCAGGTTGAAGAACATCCCACCCTGACACCCTGCAGATGTAAAGAACTCCCAGTCACCAGGATATTCACCATATCTCAAGATATTATTCAGTAGTGTGCAACATCACAATTTTAGATAGAAATAGATTCACCCATGTTATTGTTTATCATGCAGAATTGTTAGGAAATTGTAACTTATGAAGCTCATTCTAAAATACAGATGTGATTTCTGTCCCAGGGGATTGCACTGTGTGCAAGTCTTCCATTCAGACCACAATGTGTTGAATTAGGTGTAAGTAAATGGCTGGAACAAAAACCTGTAAACTCCTGTCCTGTCTATAAAAACATTGACCTGTGGCTCTCATGACTAATTGTACCCACAAGCTTATGAATGTTGGAGTTTAATCTCCTTGATATCCCTCACTTGGGAGTTACTTATTTTGTACAATGGACTGTGTTTTCTTCAGGACTCATGCACAGATACAAGAAAATCAATACAAATGTTAGGATTTATTAAAAATGACTTGTGTTGATGTCTCCACGTGGTTCTTGTTTTGAGGCTTGGGCATCATGTGCCCACAGTTCATCTGCATCAGTAATATTACAATGCTGTATTCAATTAATTAAATATGTATTCCTGATTGATATGCATTTATATAATTAAACTGGAGATGTTGTCCTTTATCACATGCCAGAGGTTGTTTCGTATCCAATGCATTTAGCTTACATGAATTGGCCTAGGCCCTCTAGTCTAGTTAAATTGCATCATATGCAGTTGAAGTCGGAAGTTTACATACACTTAGGTTGGAGTCATTAAAACTTGTTTCTCAACCACTACACAAATGTCTTGTTAACAAACTATAGTTTTGGCAAGTCGGTTAGGACATCTACTTTGTGCATGACACAAGTGGTTACACACCAACAAATGTTTACAGACAGATTATTTCACTTATAATTCACTGTATCACAATTCCAGTGGGTCAGAAGTTTACATACACTAAGTTGACTGTGCCTTTAAACAGCTTGGAAAATTCTAGAAAATTATGTCATGGCTTTAGAAGCATCTGATAGGCTAATTGACATAATTTTGAGTCAATTGGAGGTGTACCTGTGGCTGTATTTCAAAACCTACCTTCAAACTTTGTTTGACATCATGGGTAAATCAAAAGAAATCAACCAAGACCTCAGAAAAACAATTGCAGATCTCCACAAGTCTGGTACATCCTTCGGAACAATTTCCAAATGCCTGAAGGTACCACGTTCATCTGTACAAACAATAGTACGCAAGTATAAACACCACGGGACCACACAGCCGTCATACTGCTCAGGAAGGAGACACATTCTGTCTCCTAGAGATGAACATACTTTGGTCTGAAAAGTGCAAATCAATCCCACAACAACAGCAAAGGACCTTTTGAAGATGCTGGAGGAAACAGGTACAAAGGTATCTACAGTGGGGCAAAAAAATATTTAGTCAGCCACCAATTGTGCAAGTTCTCCCACTTAAAAAGATGAGAGAGGCCTGTAATTTTCATCATAGGTACACTTCAAATATGACAGACAAAATGAGAAAAAAATCCAGAAAATCACATTATAGGATTTTTAATGAATTTATTTGCAAATTATGGTGGAAAATAAGTATTTGGTCAATAACAAAAGTTTATCTCAATACTTTGTTATATACCCTTTGTTGGCAATGACAGAGGTCAAACGTTTTCTGTAAGTCTTCACAAGGTTTTCACACACTGTTGCTGGTATTTTGGCCCATTCCTCCATCCAGATCTCCTCTAGAGCAGTGATGTTTTGGGGCTGTTGCTGGACAACACGGACTTTCAACTCCCTCCAAAGATTTTCTTTGGGATTGAGATCTGGAGACTGGCTAGGCCACTCCAGGACCTTGAAATGCTTCATACGAAGCCACTCCTTCGTTGCCCGGGCGGTGTGTTTGGGATCATTGTCATACTGAAAGACCCAGCCACGTTTCATCTTCGATGCCCTTGCTGATGGAAGGAGGTTTACACTCAAAATCTCACGATACATGGCCCCATTCATTCTTTCCTTTACACAGATCAGTCGTCCTGGTCCCTTTGCAGAAAAACAGCCCCAAAGCATGATGTTTGAAACCCCCATGCTTCACAGTAGGTATGGTGTTCTTTGGATGCAACTCAGCATCCTTTGTCCTCCAAACACGACCAGTTGAGTTTTTACCAAAAAGTTATATTTTGGTTTCATCTGACCATATGACATTCTCCCAATCTTCTTCTGGATCATCTAGCAAACTTCAGACGGGCCTGGACATGTACTGGCTTAAGCAGCTGGACACGTCTGGCACTGCAGGATTTGAGTCCCTGGCGGCGTAGTGTGTTACTGATGGTAGGCTTTGTTACTTTGGTCCCAACTCTCTGCAGGTCATTCACTAGGTCCCCCCGTGTGGTTCTGGGATTTTTGCTCACCGCTCTTGTGATCATTTTGACCCCACGGGGTGAGATCTTGCGTGGAGCCCCAGATCGAGGGAGATTACCAGTGGTCTTGTATGTCTTCCATTTCCTAATAATTGCTCCCACAGTTGATTTCTTCAAACCAAGCTGCTTACCTATTGCAGATTCAGTCAGATTCAGAGGTGCCTAGTTATGCTTATTTTGTTGATATCAAGTAACGTGAAACCTAACCCTGGCCCTGGTATGCAATGTCTCCAAACCCGCTCTGATTTTAAATCTCGATATGGTCTTGGTATTTTTCACTTAAATGCACGCAGCATGTTGTCTAAAATTAGTCTGAAACTATCTGTAAACAGTTGGAATTTCTTGCTTTGAATCTTGATGTTTTAAAGGGTCTCTCTATAACTGCTCTCGGTGATGCATTTTCTTGTCTGATGTACCTTATGTCTAAACTTCTTTTCAGTGAAATTATCTTGATTGGAAATTCTTTCATTTTGTTTTTTTTCCAAATAGTAAACAAACATGCCCCATTCCACAAGTTCAGAGTTAACGGGAGGGATAATCCATGGTTTTCTTCTGAGCTGTCTTGTATTATTCACAGACGTAATCTAGCCTGGGCTAAAGCAAGGGAATCATGTTCTGATGCTGATTGGCTTCTTTTTAGGCAGCTAAAAATAAGTGTTCTTCTCTTCCCAGAAAGAAAGTCTGAATATTTGATTTATTTATGTTACCACTGATAACCTGAATTTCCCTAGACAGTTTGGAAGGCTATTAAGTCTATGTCTGGTAACAGTAATGTTAATGAATTACCGTCATGTGTTTTGAAGGACTCTGTTGCTGTATATGACAAAACCGAAATGCTGAATTGTTTCAAGGAGCACTTTGTATCATCTGGTAGGCTGTTTGATTCAGTATCCTCTGTCTATGTACAACCCTGTGTGGATGAACTGGCGAGAGCTGGTCAAACATTTTGCTTTTTGCCATTCTCAGTGCAGGAGGTACATAAAGCCCTGCAATCCTTAGATCAGACTGGCAGCTGAATTCACAGCTGAACCACTTACACATCTGTTCAAATTAACCCTAGAATGTAATGAAAATCCAAGGATCTAGAAATTAGTATTTGTCCTACCACTTTTAAAAGTTCCAACTATTTAAAATAATTACAGGCCAATCTCAAAGCTGTCACCCCTGGCGAAAATACTTGAAACCCTTTTTGAGATAAAATAGTTTTTTATTTACTAACCATGTTATCAATGAAAGAATCGGGCTTCAGGAAAAAGCATAGCACAATTACAGCTGCCATGAAGGTTTTAAATAATGTAACTGACATTTTTATTGATCTCTCTAAGGCTTTTGATACAGTTGATCAAATCAAATCAAATCAAATCAAATTTTATTTGTCACATACACATGGTTAGCAGATGTTAATGCGAGTGTAGCGAAATGCTTGTGCTTCTAGTTCCGACAATGCAGTAATAACCAACAAGTAATCTAACTAACAATTCCAAAACTACTGTCTTATACACAGTGTAAGGGGATAAAGAATATGTACATAAGGATATATGAATGAGTGATGGTACAGAGCAGCATAGGCAGGATACAGTAGATGGTATCGAGTACAGTATATACATGAGGTGAGTATGTAAACAAAGTGGCATAGTTAAAGTGGCTAGTGATACATGTATTACATAAGGATGCAGTCGATGATATAGAGTACAGTATATACGTATGCATATGAGATGAATAATGTAGGGTAAGTAACATTATATAAGGTAGCATTGTTTAAAGTGGCTAGTGATATATTTACATCATTTCCCATCAATTCCCATTATTAAAGTGGCT
Organism: Oncorhynchus clarkii lewisi; assembly: GCF_045791955.1. NCBI lineage: Eukaryota > Metazoa > Chordata > Actinopteri > Salmoniformes > Salmonidae > Oncorhynchus > Oncorhynchus clarkii. The sequence continues at coordinate 79,016,112 of NC_092147.1, read as the reverse complement.
GGAGTTGAGTCAGTGTCAGTGTCAGTGTGTTGGCAGCAGCCACTCAATGTTAGTGGTGGCTGTTTAACAGTCTGATGGCCTTGAGATAGAAGCTGTTTTTCAGTCTCTCGGTCCCAGCTTTGATGCACCTGTACTGACCTCGCCTTCTGGATGATAGCGGGGTGAACAGGCAGTGGCTCGGGTGGTTGATGTCCTTGATGATCTTTATGGCCTTCCTGTAACATCGGGTGGTGTAGGTGTCCTGGAGGGCAGGTAGTTTGCCCCCGGTGATGCGTTGTGCAGACCTCACTACCCTCTGGAGAGCCTTACGGTTGTGGGCGGAGCAGTTGCCGTACCAGGCGGTGATACAGCCCGCCAGGATGCTCTCGATTGTGCATCTGTAGAAGTTTGTGAGTGCTTTTGGTGACAAACCGAATTTAAACCGGTTGAAGAGGCGCTGCTGCGCCTTCTTCACGATGCTGTCTGTGTGAGTGGACCAATTCAGTTTGTCTGTGATGTGTATGCCGAGGAACTTAAAACTTGCTACCCTCTCCACTACTGTTCCATCGATGTGGATAGGGGGGTGTTCCCTCTGCTGTTTCCTGAAGTCCACAATCATCTCCTTAGTTTTGTTGACGTTGAGTGTGAGGTTATTTTCCTGACACCACACTCATGCTAACATGAGGCAGAGAATGTCGAACGTTGGTCTTTTGGAGCATGCATTTCATGGTTTGCTAACTGTCTGTCTGATAGAACTCAGTGCACTCAATTTGATGGGATTACGTCTTTTAAATTGTCTGTCTGTAATGGTGTACCCCAGGGCTCTGTACTTGGTCCCCTTTTATTCACTATTTATATAAATAATTTAGACAAAAAAATTGCAAAATGCGCAACTGAACTTTTATGCTGATGATACTGTTATTTATTGTTGTGCCTCGTCTCTCACAAAGCTTTCCTGAACTTGAAAAGTTCTGTTCAACATACCTTGTGTCAATTGAACCTTATGCTGACAAAACTCAACTAATGGTGTTTTCTAAAGCAAGAAATAGACCTCTGAACCTTTTACTTACTACCTGTCAGGGCAATGAGATTGAGGCTGTAACCTCAAATAAATATCTTGGAATTTTTATTGATGACGGCCTCTCTTTTAAATTGCAAATTCAACAACTTACAAAACAAATGAAGCTGAAGTTGGGATTTAATTTGAGGAATAAGGCCTGTTTTTCTTTTGAAGCCAGAAGGAGGCTAGTATCAGCTACATTAATGCCTTTTCTAGACTATGGTGATATTTTATATATGTATGCTTCCGCTCATGTTTGAGATCAATTGACACCCTTTACCATGGAGCATTGAGATTTATTTTAAACTATAAAACCCTTACGAACCATTGCATTTTATATACCAGGGTTGGCTTGCCTTCTCTAGTCACTCGTAGGCTCAGTCACTTTATAAAGCCATTTGGGGTTTACTACCATTTTATTGGGGCATTTTAATTCTTCAGAAATGTGGTGAGTACTCTCTTCGTTCGCAAGACTTTATCCTGTCCGAACTGAATTTGGTAAAAGGGCTTTTATGTACTCTGCGCCATCGGCTTGGAACGCCTTACAATAGTTTTCAACTGGAAGAACTTGTCCAGATTGGTGTTTTTAAATCATTGATGAAGGATATTAAGGCTCATTCCTTGACCTGTCAATGTTTTGAATTAGCGGCTTTATGATTTTGTTATACTCCTGTGATTTCTATGGTTTTTACTAGATAAAAAATTTCTAATGAAGAACAAAGTGAAATATAAATATCAAATATTTTTCATCACTCCCTCTTCAGTGTGAGAATTTTTGTATGGCCTCACAAATTGCTTCATTACAGGTATTGTATTTCTCAGATTATATTTTATGATACAATTCAGAGAAAACACTGAGAATGTACTTCATGGTTCTTTGAGAGAGTGAATGTGAATTTGTCTGTCTGTCTGTCTGTCTGTCTGTCTGTCTGTCTGTCTGTCTGTCTGTCTGTCTGTGTGCGTGCGTGCGTGTTTTAAGGAGTAAAGTAGATAACATTCCTCAAGAACTTGACATTTATGAATAATGACAAAAAAAAAGGAAATCAAAGGCAAACATTCCTTTATAAAGAAAATCAATGTGGTCTACCGAGCTAAAGAATCATTTCTGCAAACAATTACAGGCAGCGATGGTTTTAGCTTGCCTTTATAATCCCTCTGGTTAGGGAAGCATCCATTTTGAGACGTTACCTTTACTACTGTGCAGGAACAAAGAGCCTCATAAAATGTGTCAATGTTCCTGTTGCCTGTGAATGAGGCACTAGTTTGCTCTACTCTGCTACTTTAAGCTAAGAGTCTCACCATCTGAATATCTATTCTGCCTGTCCCCTGTGTCCAACAAACGCTACTGCTGGCTGGCTGGTCCATTGCCCACCCATTGAGGAAGTGTTTCCAGCTTCCAGCTTCTAATGTAGGGAGTGAGTCTCTCAACAACTGAGATTTTATGTCATTTTTACCAGTGTTGAATATGCCTCCTGGCCATTGTAAAATGTTCATTTGGATAATTATTCAACATGTTTTATTTTACCTTGCTCTAATCATATTCGGACTGCATAAGAATACCCAAAACTGTGTAAACATTCCAATCATGTAAACACTCTGACTTTACTAATACATTTTAAACAGGCAGAGCTGGGACGGTTAATGATCGAGACCCCCATGACAAGTGGCAATGATGGAGGAGCCATGTCCTCTCAAGATGCTTTGGGAGCTCCCAGAGAGGGAGCCAAGTGAGTTCATGATGCTGCTGGTCATGGCTCCCATGGCATTTCGTCTTGGTGTGGAGGGAATGTGGAGTATGGGCCACTATAGCTCTCTAACAGCTCTCTCTCTTTCAGCTCTCAGAGACTGGGCAGCTCTGCTTCTTTGGCACTATGAGTGGTAGCTAGCTAGCTACAGTGCATAGCCTAGTTGGAGATTGGCCTCCTGAGTCTAGATAGCTTTGTTTGGTAGTTTCTTTTACAGGTGGAAAGGTAGTTAGCAAGGGTACGGACTGACATTTCAATCCTTCTGAAATATAATGTTACAGAGGAATCTGCTGGGAGGAGCTCATTGCAGGACACGCTCATTGGAGTGGCTGGAATGGAACTAAATGGAATGGAGTCAAATATTTACTAAGTAGACTAAAATAAAAAGTAATAATAAAAAGTAACACAAAAAGAATAAGAATAACAAGACTATATACAGGGGGCACTGGTACCGAGTCAGTGTGCGGGAGTACAGGTTAGCTGACGTAATCTGTACATGTAGGTGGGGGTGAAGTGACTATGCATAGATAATAAACAGCGAGTAGCAGCAGTGTGCAAAAGGAAGGAGGGGGGGAAGTCAATGTAAATTGTCTGGTGTTGATTTTATTAATTGTTTAGTAGTCTAATGGCTTGGGGATAGAAGCTGTTGAGGAGCATTTTGGTCCTAGACTTGGCGCTCTGGTCCCGCTAGACGTGCGGTAGCAGAGAAAAATATAGAAGTCTATAACTTGACACCGCCTATTGCATAGGTCCGGGATGGCAGGAGGCTTGGCCCCAGTGATGTACTGGGCCATTCGCACTACCCTTTGTAGCACCTTACGGTCAGATGCCGAGCAGTTGCCATGCCAAGCGGTGATGCAACCGGTCAGGATGCTCTCGATGGTGCAGCTGTAGAACCTTTTGAAGATCTGGGGACCCATGCCAAATCTTTTCAGTCTCATGAGGGGAAAAAGGTTTTGTTGTGCCCTCTTCATGACTTCCTTGGTACGTTTGGACCATGATAGTTCGTTGGTGATGTGGACACCAAGGAACTTGAAAAACTCGTCCCGCTCTACTACAGCTCGTCGATGTTAATGGGGGCCTGTTCTGCCCGCCCCGCCTTTTCCTGTAGTCCAGAATCAGCTCCTTTGTCTTGCTCACATTGAGGGAGAGGTTGTTGTCCTGGCACCACACTAACCGTTCTCTGACCTCCTCCCTATTGGCTGTCTTATCGTTTTCGGTGATCGTGGCCAAACACGACTCCAACACCATCATTAAGTTTGCTGACAACACAACAGTGATAGCACTGTTGTGTCATCAGCTAACTTAATGATGGTGTTTGATACTCTTTGGAATTTTCGTCTGCGTTGTCGTGACCGCTCGAGCCTGTGGATTTCTGAACATAACACGCCAAACAATCGGAGGTATTTTGGATATAAAAATAATCTTTATGGAACAAAAGGAACATTTATTGTGTAACTGGGAGTCTCGTGAGTGAAAACATCCGAAGATCATCAAAGGTAAGCGATTAATTGTATTGCTTTTCTGATTTTCGTGACCAAGCTGCTTTGATGCTAGGTGTTCATAATGTTTTGTCTCGTGATCGATAAACTTACACAAACGCTTGGGTTGCTTTCGCTGTAAAGCATATTTTAAAAATCTGACACGACGGTGGATTAAGAAAATGCTAAACTGTGTTTTGCTATATTGCACTTGTGATTTCATGAATATAAATATTTATAGTAATATTATTTGAATGTGGCGCTCTGCAATTCAGCGGTTGTTGATGACAATTATCCCGCTAACGGGATAGGTAGCGTCAAGAAGTTTAGAACAAATTCTTATTTTCAATGACGGCCTAGGAACAGTGGGTTAACTGCCTTGTTCAGGGGCAGAACGACAGATTTTTACCCTGTCAGCTCAGGGATTGGATCTTGTAACCTTTCGCTCTAACCACTAGGCTACCTGCCGGTCTGCTTGAAACATGTGGATATTACAGACTCGGTCAGGAAAATGTCAGTGAAGACACTTGACAGTTGGTCGGCGCATACTTTGAGTACACATCCTGGTAATCCGTCTGGCCCAGCGGCTTTGTGAATGTTGACCTGCTTAAAGGTTTTGTTCACATCAGCTACCGAGAGCGTTATCACACAGTCATCCAGAACAGCTGGTGCTCTCGTGCATGCTTTAGGGTTGCTTGCCTCGAAGAGAGCATAAAAGGCATTTAGCTCGTCTGGAAGGCTTGTGTCACTGGGCAGCTCTCGTCTGGGTTTCCCTTTGTTGTCCATAATAAAAATATAAATAAATTAAAATTAAAAAAGCCCTACCACATCCGAAGAGCATCAGAGCCGGTGTAGTAGGATTCAATCGTAATCCTGAATTGAGCTTTGCTTGTTTGATGGTTCGTCTGAGTGCATAGCGGGATTTCTTAAAAGCGTACAGATTAGTCTCCCGCTCTTTGAAAGTGGCAGCTCTAGCCTTTAGCTCGATGTGGATGTTGCCTGTAATCCATGGCTTCTGGTTGGGATATGTACTTACAGTCACTGTGGGGACGACATCGTCGATGCACTTATTGATGAAGCCAGTGACTTAGGTGGTGTACTCCTCAATGTGATTGGATGAATCCCGGAACATATTCCAGTCTGTGCTAGCAAAACAGTCCTGTAGTGTAGCATCCACGTCATCTGACCACTTCCATATTGGGTGAGTCACTGGTACTTCCTGCTTTAGTTTTTGCTTGTAATTAGGAATCAGGAGGATAGAATTATGGCCAGATTTGCCAAATGGAGGGCGGGGGAGAGATTTGTATGCATTTCTGTGTGTGGAGTAAAGGTGGTCTAGGATTTATTTTTCTCTGGTTGCACATGCTGGTAAAATTTTTGTAAAACTGATTTAAATTTGCCTGCATTAAAGTCATCGGCCACTAGGAGCGCCGCTTCTGGGTGAGCATTTTCTTCTTTGCTTATGGCCTTATAGAGTTGGCTGAGAGCGGTCATAGTGCCAGCTTAGTTCTGTGGTGGTAAATAGACGGCTACGAATAATATAGATGAGAACTCTCTTGGTAGATAGTGTGGTCTACAGCTTATCATAAGGTACTCTACCTCAGGCTAGCAATACCTCAAGACTTATTAAATATTAGATATCGTGCACCAGCTGTTATTGCAAATAGTCACCCCCCCCCCCCCCCCCCCCCCCACACACACACACCTCGTCTTACCAGAGGTAGCATCTCTGCTCTGCCGATGCATGGAAAATCCCGCTATCTCTATATTGTCCGTATTGTGGTTCAGCCACGTCTCGGTGAAACATAAGATGTTACAGTTTTTAATCTCCCGTTGGTAGGATAATGTTAATCGTAGGTCATCCCTTTTATTTTCCAATGATTTTACGTTAGCAAGATAAATGGATGGCAGTGGGAGTTTACTCGCTTGCCTATGGATTCTCAGAAGGCTGCCCGATCTGCGGACCCTTTTCCTGCATCTTTTCTTCACGCAAAAGGAGGGGCTCAGGGCCTGTTCCAGTGAAACAGGGTATCCTTCAGACTTGTTAAAGGAAAACGTTTCTTCCAGTCCGCGGTGAGTAATCGCTGTTCTGATGTCCAGAAGTTGTTTTCGGTCATAAGAGACGGTAGCAGGAACATTATGTACACAATAAGTTAAATATAAATAGGTATTCAAAATGCAAAAAAAACCGAACCAAATTGCACAATCGGTTGGGAGAATGTAAAACAGCCATGTTCTTTGGCGCCACCTTGACTCCGTTCCATTGATTTCACTACAGCCATTACAATGAACCCGTCCTCCTATCGCTCCTCCCACCAGCCTCCTCTGATTCGGTGCCTCTGTTTAGGATTGAGCAGAACTGAATGGAAACAGTGTTGTTACTTAGGATTGCCTCCTAGACCTGTGGTGTTGTTTAGGTGCCTCCTAGACCTAGACAGCAGGTTATTAGGATGAATGTTGTCCTGGAGGCAGAAGTGAGTACATGACAAATCACAGTACATGCCAACCTGCTCTTAGACCTAGACAGCACAGCATTCGGCTTTAAGAGCTCAAGAACGTGACACATTGAGTGTGCTACGGATCTGTCACATTTGACTGACTGCTGTGCCTCATTCAGGATGTGACAGGCAGCACAATGAGATTTGTAAAGCTCTCAAACGCATAATAGAAAGAAAGCTGTCACACAGCGGTGAATCAACATTTGACGATAGGTTAAACTCAACGAGAAACTTGGTTTGCATTCGAAAAGAGCTGACAAAAGGCACCACGTGCAATGACAGCATAAGTGGAGTACAATAGGGTGGCACTCTGAGAATATGAACGGGGTTGGAGAGAGGTGATTTGATTGTGTCGACTCAAAGCCAAGCTAATCTACGCCTTTCTATGCTGTTGTGTCTTTGCCAGATAGAAACAGTGGGAGGCATAGACAGAATAACAATGGTGGACAAAGGCAAGATGTCTGTATGTACAGTATTACTGTATTTGCGGAATTGTGTCGGAAACACCAGTACTTACCTGGCACATGCCAGCATTTGTACACACACACACAACATGCATATGTATACATTAGCAGGTGACGTCTATCATCCTCAGGTGGATGGACAAAGAAAGCGGCTGATGTGGAAAGAGGACACGGTGGAGAGGTGTGAGAGAGGGAGGGAGGATGAGTATATGTTTTCCAGTAGAGCAGATGGGTAGTGTGAGGGAGGAGGATTGTGTTTTCCAGTAGAGCAGATGGGTAGTGTGAGGGAGGAGGATTGTGTTTTCCAGTAGAGCAGATGGGTAGTGTGAGGGAGGAGGATTGTGTTTTCCAGTAGAGCAGATGGGTAGTGGGAGGGAGGAGGATTGTGTTTTCCAGTAGAGCAGATGGGTAGTGTGAGGGAGGAGGATTGTGTTTTCCAGTAGAGCAGATGGGTAGTGTGAGGGAGGAGGATTGTGTTTTCCAGCAGAGCTGATGGGTAGTGTGAGGGAGGAGGATTGTGTTTTCCAGCAGAGCAGATGGGCAGTGTGAGGGAGGAGGATTGTGTTTTCCAGTAGAGCAGATGGGTAGTGTGAGGGAGGAGGATTGTGTTTTCCAGCAGAGCAGATGGGTAGTGTGAGGGAGGAGGATTGTGTTTTCCAGTAGAGCAGATGGGTAGTGTGAGGGAGGAGGATTGTGTTTTCCAGTAGAGCAGATGGGTAGTGTGAGGGAGGAGGATTGTGTTTTCCAGTAGAGCAGATGGGTAGTGTGAGGGAGGAGGATTGTGTTTTCCAGCAGAGCAGATGGGCAGTGTTAGGGAGGAGGATTGTGTTTTCCAGCAGAGCAGATGGGTAGTGTGAGGGAGGAGGATTGTGTTTTCCAGCAGAGCAGATGGGTAGTGTGAGGGAGGAGGATTGTGTTTTCCAGCAGAGCAGATGGGCAGTGTGAGGGAGGAGGATTGTGTTTTCCAGCAGAGCAGATGGGTAGTGTGAGGGAGGAGGATTGTGTTTTCCAGTAGAGCAGATGGGTAGTGTGAGGGAGGAGGATTGTGTTTTCCAGCAGAGCAGATGGGTAGTGTGAGGGAGGAGGATTGTGTTTTCCAGTAGAGCAGATGGGTAGTGTGAGGGAGGAGGATTGTGTTTTCCAGCAGAGCAGATGGGTAGTGTGAGGGAGGAGGATTGTGTTTTCCAGCAGAGCTGATGGGTAGTGTGAGGGAGGAGGATTGTGTTTTCCAGCAGAGCAGATGGGTAGTGTGAGGGAGGAGGATTGTGTTTTCCAGCAGAGCAGATGGGCAGTGTGAGGGAGGAGGATTGTGTTTTCCAGCAGAGCAGATGGGTAGTGTGAGGGAGGAGGATTGTGTTTTCCAGCAGAGCAGATGGGTAGTGTGAGGGAGGAGGATTGTGTTTTCCAGCAGAGCAGATGGGTAGTGTGAGGGAGGAGGATTGTGTTTTCCAGCAGAGCAGATGGTTAGTGTGAGGGAGGAGGATTGTGTTTTCCAGTAGAGCAGATGGGTAGTGTGAGGGAGGAGGATTGTGTTTTCCAGTAGAGCAGATGGGTAGTGTGAGGGAGGAGGATTGTGTTTTCCAGTAGAGCAGATGGGTAGTGTGAGGGAGGAGGATTGTGTTTTCCAGCAGAGCAGATGGGTAGTGGGAGGGAGGAGGATTGTGTTTTCCAGCAGAGCAGATGGGTAGTGTGAGGGAGGAGGATTGTGTTTTCCAGCAGAGCAGATGGGTAGTGTGAGGGAGGAGGATTGTGTTTTCCAGCAGAGCAGATGGGTAGTGTGAGGGAGGAGGATTGTGTTTTCCAGCAGAGCAGATGGGTAGTGTGAGGGAGGAGGATTGTGTTTTCCAGCAGAGCAGATGGGTAGTGTGAGGGAGGAGGATTGTGTTTTCCAGCAGAGCAGATGGGTAGTGTGAGGGAGGAGGATTGTGTTTTCCAGTAGAGCAGATGGGTAGTGTGAGGGAGGAGGATTGTGTTTTCCAGCAGAGCAGATGGGTAGTGTGAGGGAGGAGGATTGTGTTTTCCAGCAGAGCAGATGGGTAGTGTGAGGGAGGAGGATTGTGTTTTCCAGTAGAGCAGATGGGTAGTGTGAGGGAGGAGGATTGTGTTTTCCAGCAGAGCAGATGGGTAGTGTGAGGGAGGAGGATTGTGTTTTCCAGCAGAGCAGATGGGTAGTGTGAGGGAGGAGGATTGTGTTTTCCAGTAGAGCAGATGGGTAGTGTGAGGGAGGAGGATTGTGTTTTCCAGTAGAGCAGATGGGTAGTGTGAGGGAGGAGGATTGTGTTTTCCAGCAGAGCAGATGGGTAGTGTGAGGGAGGAGGATTGTGTTTTCCAGCAGAGCAGATGGGTAGTGTAAGGGAGGAGGATTGTGTTTTCCAGTAGAGCAGATGGGTAGTGTGAGGGAGGAGGATTGTGTTTTCCAGTAGAGCAGATGGGTAGTGTGAGGGAGGAGGATTGTGTTTTCCAGTAGAGCAGATGGGTAGTGTGATGGAGGAGGATTGTGTTTTCCAGCAGAGCAGATGGGTAGTGTGAGGGAGGAGGATTGTGTTTTCCAGCAGAGCAGATGGGTAGTGTGAGGGAGGAGGATTGTGTTTTCCAGCAGAGCAGATGGGTAGTGTGAGGGAGGAGGATTGTGTTTTCCAGTAGAGCAGATGGGTAGTGTGAGGGAGGAGGATTGTGTTTTCCAGTAGAGCAGATGGGTAGTGGGAGGGAGGAGGATTGTGTTTTCCAGCAGAGCAGATGGGTAGTGTGAGGGAGGAGGATTGTGTTTTCCAGCAGAGCAGATGGTTAGTGTGAGGGAGGAGGATTGTGTTTTCCAGTAGAGCAGATGGGTAGTGGGAGGGAGGAGGATTGTGTTTTCCAGTAGAGCAGATGGGTAGTGTGAGGGAGGAGGATTGTGTTTTCCAGCAGAGCAGATGGGTAGTGTGAGGGAGGAGGATTGTGTTTTCCAGCAGAGCAGATGGGTAGTGTGAGGGAGGAGGATTGTGTTTTCCAGTAGAGCAGATGGGTAGTGTGAGGGAGGAGGATTGTGTTTTCCAGCAGAGCAGATGGGTAGTGTGAGGGAGGAGGATTGTGTTTTCCAGTAGAGCAGATGGGTAGTGTGAGGGAGGAGGATTGTGTTTTCCAGCAGAGCAGATGGGTAGTGTGAGGGAGGAGGATTGTGTTTTCCAGTAGAGCAGATGGGTAGTGTGAGGGAGGAGGATTGTGTTTTCCAGTAGAGCAGATGGGTAGTGTGAGGGAGGAGGATTGTGTTTTCCAGCAGAGCAGATGGGTAGTGTGAGGGAGGAGGATTGTGTTTTCCAGCAGAGCAGATGGGTAGTGTGAGAGAGGAGGATTGTGTTTTCCAGCAGAGCAGATGGGTAGTGTGAGGGAGGAGGATTGTGTTTTCCAGTAGAGCAGATGGGTAGTGTGAGGGAGGAGGATTGTGTTTTCCAGTAGAGCAGATGGGTAGTGTGAGGGAGGAGGATTGTGTTTTCCAGTAGAGCAGATGGGTAGTGTGAGGGAGGAGGATTGTGTTTTCCAGCAGAGCAGATGGGTAGTGTGAGGGAGGAGGATTGTGTTTTCCAGTAGAGCAGATGGGCAGTGTGAGGGAGGAGGATTGTGTTTTCCAGTAGAGCAGATGGGTAGTGTGAGGGAGGAGGATTGTGTTTTCAAGTAGAGCAGATGGGCAGTGTGAGGGAGGAGGATTGTGTTTTCCAGTAGAGCAGATGGGTAGTGTGAGGGAGGAGGATTGTGTTTTCCAGCAGAGCAGATGGGTAGTGGGAGGGAGGAGGATTGTGTTTTCCAGTAGAGCAGATGGGTAGTGTGAGGGAGGAGGATTGTGTTTTCCAGCAGAGCAGATGGGTAGTGTGAGGGAGGAGGATTGTGTTTTCCAGTAGAGCAGATGGGTAGTGTGAGGGAGGAGGATTGTGTTTTCCAGTAGAGCAGATGGGCAGTGTGAGGGAGGAGGATTGTGTTTTCCAGCAGAGCAGATGGGTAGTGTGAGGGAGGAGGATTGTGTTTTCCAGTAGAGCAGATGGGTAGTGTGAGGGAGGAGGATTGTGTTTTACAGCAGAGCAGATGGGTAGTGTGAGGGAGGAGGATTGTGTTTTCCAGTAGAGCAGATGGGTAGTGGGAGGGAGGAGGATTGTGTTTTCCAGCAGAGCAGATGGGTAGTGTGAGGGAGGAGGATTGTGTTTTCCAGCAGAGCAGATGGTTAGTGTGAGGGAGGAGGATTGTGTTTTCCAGTAGAGCAGATGGGTAGTGGGAGGGAGGAGGATTGTGTTTTCCAGCAGAGCAGATGGGTAGTGTGAGGGAGGAGGATTGTGTTTTCCAGTAGAGCAGATGGGTAGTGTGAGGGAGGAGGATTGTGTTTTCCAGCAGAGCAGATGGGTAGTGTGAGGGAGGAGGATTGTGTTTTCCAGTAGAGCAGATGGGTAGTGTGAGGGAGGAGGATTGTGTTTTCCAGCAGAGCAGATGGGTAGTGTGAGGGAGGAGGATTGTGTTTTCCAGCAGAGCAGATGGGTAGTGTGAGGGAGGAGGATTGTGTTTTCCAGTAGAGTAGATGGGTAGTGGGAGGGAGGAGGATTGTGTTTTCCAGTAGAGCAGATGGGTAGTGTGAGGGAGGAGGATTGTGTTTTCCAGTAGAGCAGATGGGTAGTGTGAGGGAGGAGGATTGTGTTTTCCAGCAGAGCAGATGGGTAGTGTGAGGGAGGAGGATTGTGTTTTCCAGTAGAGCAGATGGGCAGTGTGAGGGAGGAGGATTGTGTTTTCCAGTAGAGCAGATGGGTAGTGTGAGGGAGGAGGATTGTGTTTTCAAGTAGAGCAGATGGGCAGTGTGAGGGAGGAGGATTGTGTTTTCCAGTAGAGCAGATGGGTAGTGTGAGGGAGGAGGATTGTGTTTTCCAGCAGAGCAGATGGGTAGTGGGAGGGAGGAGGATTGTGTTTTCCAGTAGAGCAGATGGGTAGTGTGAGGGAGGAGGATTGTGTTTTCCAGCAGAGCAGATGGGTAGTGTGAGGGAGGAGGATTGTGTTTTCCAGTAGAGCAGATGGGTAGTGTGAGGGAGGAGGATTGTGTTTTCCAGCAGAGCAGATGGGCAGTGTGAGGGAGGAGGATTGTGTTTTCCAGCAGAGCAGATGGGTAGTGTGAGGGAGGAGGATTGTGTTTTCCAGTAGAGCAGATGGGTAGTGTGAGGGAGGAGGATTGTGTTTTCCAGCAGAGCAGATGGGTAGTGTGAGGGAGGAGGATTGTGTTTTCCAGTAGAGCAGATGGGTAGTGGGAGGGAGGAGGATTGTGTTTTCCAGCAGAGCAGATGGGTAGTGTGAGGGAGGAGGATTGTGTTTTCCAGCAGAGCAGATGGTTAGTGTGAGGGAGGAGGATTGTGTTTTCCAGCAGAGCAGATGGGCAGTGTGTGGGTTCTTAACCTTGATACCACCCTCCGCCCCCACCTCCTTCCAACACGCTGTACAGTATATTAACACTGTATCTGTTTCCCATTGGATATCTCAGGCACGATGTATACATCCTATATTTCTATATTGAGCATCTGCTGGTCAGAGCAGCCTTAGACAACCTTTAGTTCATACATTTTATCATATGTGTGAATCAAACCAGTGCATTTCAGCTTGCTTCCAAGGATGCTGCTGGAATATCATTAAAGTTGCATTGCTGTGTGTGTGTGTGTGTGTGTGTCTCTCTCTCTGTGTGCGTTTCTGGACATCCATCCTTGTGTGTGTGTGCCCGTGACGGTATGAGTGTGTTTCTTAGTTAGTTTAAAAAGATAAGCAGTGTGAAAGAACACTTTCTCTGTGTGTGTGTTTACACCACAAACAGTAATCTTGCTGCATCGACAGATCTCACCGCTTCACACTGAGCCAACTCTGGCCATCTTCCAGCCTCTTCCCTGGAAATAGGCCTTAATCCTAATGATCTATTTATTTGGTCAACACACTCCCTGGTAGAAGGTTCACTCAGTGTTACCAGATAATATCACTCCAAGTTTGCAGATAATATCACACCAAGTTATCTGATAGGGACTGGATTAAATGAATAGAAATTGGATCTGTTGTGTAAAGGCTGAGGAGTAAGTTTACACATTGTCATGTGCTACACGCGCATGCACACGCACGTACACAAACACACACACACAGGCAAACACACACCTACACACCCATAAACACCTGACACACACGCAGAGCCCAGTGTAATAAACAATAAATTATATAGACTAGGTTGTGGATCCGTCCAGGGATTGTGCCCCACGGTAAGTGACCCTGTTCCTTCCAATAATCCGGCTTCTATTACTTTATACTGAGGCAATCAGTAGGTCTGACCCCCTCCACCTCTGTCTCCACTTCCCATCCTCATACTGCTGCCTCACCTGTTATCTCCACCCTTTGTGTGGGAGGAAACAGTCCTGATGTGAGACGGGATAGAGTTTATTTATGTACACAACGTTACAGTATATGCGGTCATTCAACAGCAGTTATTCCCAACCCTGGTCCTCCAGTACCCCAGTGGTGAAAAATACTTCAGTAAAAATACTTGAAAGTACTACTGAAGTAGTTTTTTGGGTTAACTGTATTTTACTATTTATATTTTTGACAACTTTTACTTTTACTTCACTACATTCCTGAAGAAAATAATGTACTTTTTACTCCATACATTTTCCCTGACACCCAAAAATGACTTGTTACATTTTGAATGCTTAGCAATACAGGAAAATGGTTTAATTCACACACTTATCAAGAGAACATCCCTGGTCAACCCTACTGCCTGTCACGACTTCCGCCGAAGTCGGTCCCTCTCCTTGTTCGGGCGGTGTTCGGCGGTCGACGTCACCGACCTTCTAGCCATCTCTGATCCATTTTTCATTTTCCATTGGTTTTGTCTTGTCTTCCTTCACACCTGGTTCCAATCCCATCAATGACATGTTGTGTATTTAACCCTCTGTTTCCCCTCATGTCCTTGTCGGAGATTGATTTGTTTGTATGTGATGTGATATTTAGTGTTGTTTTGTACCCACTTTGTTATTTTGTACATTTAGGTTGTTTTGGAGTTTAATCACAATTTATTAAACAACTCCGTTTATACCAAGTTCGTTCTCCTGCCCCTGACTTCCCTGTCACCAACACGCACCCCTTACACTGGCTCTGATTTGGTGTTGGCCCCTTGCTATCCTTAAATTTAAAAAATACAAATAAAATGGTGTCATCTGGTTTGCTTAATATCATGAATTTGAAATGATTTTTACTTTTGATACTTAAGTATATTTTAGCAGTTACACTTACTTTTGATACTAAAGTATATTTAAAACCAATTAGACTTTTACTCAACTAGTATTTTACTGGGTGACTTTCACTTTTACTTCAGTCATTTTCTATTAAGGTATCTTTACTTTTTTTCAAGCATGACAATTGGGTACTTTTTCCACCACTGCATTACCCCCAACAGTAGACATTTTTATTGTAACCCTCGACAAGCACACCTGATTTAACTTGTCAAATAATCATCAAGCCCTCAATGAGTTGAATGAGGTGTGTTTGTCCAGGGGTACAATGAAAATGTGTTCTGTTGGGGGTCCACGGCTGGGGGTTTTCCCCAAATGTTCAGCATACCCATCTAACAACATTTGTCAGAGAGACATACAGGTAACTGCCTAAATAAAGGAAACACTTGAGTAAGTGAGGGATACAAAGTATATTGAAAGCAGGTGCTTCCACACAGGTATGGTTCCTGAGGTAATTAAGCAATTAAAAAATCCCATCATGCTTAGGGTCATGTATAAAATGTCCAGTTCCCAATTATTTTGGCTACCATGGCTAGAAGAGATATCTGTGCCTTTGAAGGAGGGGTCTCAAAGGAGCATTGGGGGTTTAAAGGGTGTGTGTGTGTGTGTGTCAAATCAAATCAAATCAAATTTTATTTGTCAGATACACATGGTTAGCAGATGTTAATGCGAGTGTAGCGAAATGCTTGTGCTTCTAGTTCCGACAATGCAGTAATAACCAACAAGTAATCTAGCTAACAATTCCAAAACTACTACCTTATAGACACAAGTGTAAGGGGATAAAGAATATGTACATAAAGATATATGAATGAGTGATGGTACAGAGCGGCATAGGCAAGATACAGTAGATGGTATTGAGTGCAGTATATACATATGAGATGAGTATGTAAACAAAGTGGCATAGTTAAAGTGGCTAGTGATACATGTATTACATAAAGATGCAGTAGATGATATAGAGTACAGTATATACATATACATATGAGATGAATAATGTAGGGTATGTAAACATTATATTAGGTAGCATTGTTTAAAGTGGCTAGTGATATATTTTACATCATTTCCCATCAATTCCCATTATTAAAGTGGCTGGAGTTGAGTCAGTGTGTTGGCAGCAGCCACTCAATGTTAGTGGTGGCTGTTTAACAGTCTGATGGCCTTGAGATAGAAGCTGTTTTTCAGTCTCTCGGTCCCAGCTTTGATGCACCTGTACTGACCTCGCCTTCTGGATGATAGCGGGGTGAACAGGCAGTGGCTCGGGTGGTTGTTGTCCTTGATGATCTTTATGGCCTTCCTGTGACATCGGGTGGTGTAGGTGTCCTGGAGGGCAGGTAGTTTGCCCCCGGTGATGCGTTGTGCAGACCTCACTAACCTCTGGAGAGCCTTACGGTTGTGGGCGGAGCAGTTGCCGTACCAGGCGGTGATACAGCCCGCCAGGATGCTCTCGATTGTGCATCTGTAGAAGTTTGTGAGTGCTTTTGGTGACAAGCCGAATTTCTTCAGCCTCCTGAGGTTGAAGAGGCGCTGCTGCGCCTTCTTCACAATGCTGTCTGTGTGGGTGGACAAATTCATTTTGTCTGTGATGTGTACGCCGAGGAACTTAAAACTTACTACTCTCTCCACTACTGTTCCATCGATGTGGATAGGGGGGTGTTCCCTCTGCTGTTTCCTGAAGTCCACAATCATCTCCTTAGTTTTGTTGACGTTGAGTGTGAGGTTATTTTCCTGACACCACACTCCGAGGGCCCTCACCTCCTCCCTGTAGGCCGTCTCGTCGTTGTTGGTAATCAAGCCTACCACTGTTGTGTCATCCGCAAACTTGATGATTGAGTTGGAGGCGTGCGTGGCCACGCAGTCGTGGGTGAACAGGGAGTAGAGGAGAGGGCTCAGAATGCACCCTTGTGGGGCCCCAGTGTTGAGGATCAGCGGGGTGGAGATGTTGTTGCCTACCCTCATCACCTGGGGGCGGCCCGTCAGGAAGTCCAGTACCCAGTTGCACAGGGCGGGGTCGAGACCCAGGGTCTCGAGCTTGATGACGAGTTTGGAGGGCACTATGGTGTTAAATGCCGAGCTGTAGTCGATGAACAGCATTCTCACATAGGTATTCCTCTTGTCCAGATGGGTTAGGGCAGTGTGCAGTGTGGTTGAGATTGCATCGTCTGTGGACCTATTTGGGCGGTAAGCAAATTTGAGTGGGTCTCGGGTGTCAGGTAGGATGGAGGTGATATGGTCCTTGACTAGTCTCTCATAGCACTTCATGATGACGGAAGTGAGTGCTATGGGGCGGTAGTCGTTTAGCTCAGTTACCTTAGCTTTCTTGGGAACAGGAACAATGGTGGCCCTCTTGAAGCATGTGGGAACAGCAGACTGGGATAAGGGTTGAATATGAATATGTCCGTAAACACACCAGCCAGCTGGTCTGCGCATGCTCTGAGGGCGCGGCTGGGGATGCCGTCTGGGCCTGCAGCCTTGCGAGTGTTAACACGTTTAAATGTTTTACTCACTCGGCTGCAGTGAAGGAGAGTCCGCATGTTTTGGATGCGGGCCGTGTCAGTGGCACTGTATTGTCCTCAAAGCGGGCAAAAAAGTTATTAGTCTTCCTGGGAGCAAGACATCCTGGTCCGTGACGGGGCTGGTTTTCTTTCTCTGTCTTTGTTTACTCAATGATCAACTGTGATGGAAATCTCTCTCTCTCACTCACTCACTCACTCACTCACTCACTCACTCACTCACTCACTCACTCACTCACTCACTCACTCACTCACTCGTCCTCCCTCTCACAGGAAGATAAAGCAAGGCAGGGTTAACACCTAAGACAGTAATCACACCTGCTTCTCTTACAGCTTCCCCTGGGAGACAGAGGATCTGCCTCCCTGCTAGCTCAAAGTGAAGCCAACCTGTACCTGCTATTGCATAGGGATCAAGAGGGATGGATTGAAAGAGAAGAACCACAGAGTACTATAACTCTAGATGAGAGAGTAGTGCATATTCACTTCACCCCTACCTACATGTACAAATTACCTGAAGTAACCTGTACCCCCGCACACTGACTCTTTACCGGTATCCCCTGTATATATTATTTTACATTTTTTACTTTAGTTTATTTGGTAAATATTTTCTTAACTCATCTTGAACTGCACTGTTGGTTAAGGGCTTGCAAGTAAGCATTTTACGGTAAGGTCTACACTTGTATTCAGTGCGTTTTATTTGGTTTTATTAGAGACTTAGCTACATATCTATCAGCGACTGACATCACAGGAGACTGCTGAGGGGAGAACGACTCATAATAACCATGCGTTTGATGTATTTGATACCATGCCACTAATTCCGCTCCACCAACCTCCTGTGACTGACATGCTGCTAAGTATATACACCTGCTGCACTCTATAGGATGGGAAACAACCAATAGTTGGAATCATGTACTGTTTGATGGAGAGGCAAGTTTCCATTTTCCATCCAAGCTCAGTTGTAGTGTTTTACAGCACGTTTCTGTACTGCTTTTGGTAACTGGAATAGGGTGTCCTTAGCCATGTTTTTCCCCTCTCAGGTGAAGCATCTTCACAGAACATCATCATCTGACGCTCCCAGCCTTCATCAACCCCCTCTGCGTTCAGCAACAAATACACACAGTCCAACCCCACATTACCCCCTCCTCATCCACTTTCAGCCCCGTGGACCCCCTTATCTGCCTGCCTCTAAGCCGCTCCTGATGAGAAGGGATTGGAATACTAGACGGCTGGAAAGAGACAGGGAGGAAAATAGAGAGGGGGAGAGAGAGAGAGGGGGATGGATGGATAGAGAGGGAAAAGACAAGTGTAGAGGAAGGGATAGGGATTAACAGAGTGAGATGATACTGGAGAGAGGCATGGAAAAACAGAGAGAGAGAGCGAGAGAGTGAGATGATGATACTGGAGAGAGGCATGGAAAAACAGAGAGAGAGAGCGAGAGAGTAAGATGATACTGGAGAGAGGCATGGAAAAACAGAGAGAGAGAGCGAGAGAGTGAGATGATACTGGAGAGAGGCATGGAAAAACAGAGAGAGAGAGCGAGAGAGTGAGATGATACTGGAGAGAGGCATGGAAAAACAGAGAGAGAGAGCGAGAGAGTGAGATGATACTGGAGAGAGGCATGGAAAAACATAGAGAGAGAGCGAGAGAGTGAGATGATACTGGAGAGAGGCATGGAAAAACAGAGAGAGAGAGCGAGATGGAAGTGACATAACATCCACACTTCTTCCCTGTAGATATATTAGGGTCACTTTCGCTTTCACATAAGGTTTTCCTCTTAATTTGTATCCAGAAAAATAAAACCGCCCACACCCACTGCTCTTTGGTTGCTTCTACAAACAATAACTGTCACAGCATAATGACAGAAATCACAGCACTAGGGTGCTAAAAAATGGTGTGAAGCGGTGCTATCTGTTTATATTGTAGCTACTGTACTGTCTTCTGAGAAACATGGAGAAGGAGATGTCATGAAAAACCCAAAAAGCCAGAAGATCAGCAGCAGTGGCGCTCTTTCTTGAAATAATGTTCCAAATAGGAACAAACCAAATCAAACTGTATTTGTCAGATGCGATGAATACAACCGTGAAATGCCTACTTATACAAGCCCTTAACCAACAATGTAGTTCAAGAAACAGTTAAGAAAATATTTACCAAATGAACAAAAGTAAAAAAATAAAAAAAAATAACAGAATAAAATAGCAAAAATGAGGCTATACACAGGGGGTACCGGTACTAAGTCAATGTGCGGGGGAACAGGTTAGTCAAGCAGAGAAGACTAGGAAATAAATAACTATTGTCTTCATCACAACTTGTTTGTCTACAGCCCCTATGGAGGAGGGGGTTTAGTCTCTGCATTGTTGGGAAGGGTCTGTTAGTTGTATTTTGTTTTGTTTTACTAGTCTAAATATAAGTCTAAATGTTGCTGTTACATTGCACAACCTTCAATGTTATGTCATAATTATGTAAAATTCTGGCAAATTAATTACGGTCTTTGTTAGGATGAAATACAGTTCTCAACGAGCCAGGCAGCCCAAACTGTTGCATATGCCCTGACTCTGCTTGCACTGAACGCAAGAGAAGTGACACAATTTCCCTAGTGAATATTGCCTGCTAACATGCATTTATTTTAACTAAATATGCAGGTTTAAAAATATATACTATTAAATATACTAATATATTAATTTTAAGAAAGACATTGATGTTCATGGTTAGGTAAATTTGTGCAACGAATGTGCTTTTTTCGCGAATGCGCTTTGGTTAAATCATCACCCGTTTGGCTGTTGAAGTAGGCTATGATTCGATGATAAATGAACAGCCACCACATTGATTATATGCAACGCAAGACAAGCTAGTTAACCTAGTAATATCATCAACCATGTGTAATTAACTAGTGATTATGTGAAGATTGATTGTTTTTTATAAGATAAATATAATGCTAGTTAGTAACTTACCTTGGCTCCTTGCAGCCACAAGGTCCTATTGATGCTGCACTCGCGTAACAGGTGATCAGCCTGCCACACAGTCTCCTCGTGGAGTGCAATGTAATCGGCCATAATCAGCGTCCAAAAAGGCAGATTACCGATTGTTATGAAAACTTGAAATCGGCCCTAATTAATTGGCCATGCCGATTAATCGGTCGACCTCTAGTCACTACCCTGGCATCTTGAGTTGATTTGTCAGCATTAACACATTTTTCTGAAGGAAGCCTTTCAGAAATGAGTCCCTTTGGAACCATTACACAGAGTTCTTAATGGAGTCAGATGACCCAGTCAGCAGGGTGAATCGGCACATGGATGACCCAGTCAGCAGGGTGAATCGACACATGGGTGACCCAGTCAGCAGGGTGAATTGACACATGGGTGACCCAGTCAGCAGGGTGAATCGACACATGGGTGACCCAGTCAGCAGGGTGAATCGTCACATGGGTGACCCAGTCAGCAGGGTGAATCGGCACATGGATGACCCATACAGCAGGGTGAATCGACACATGGATGACCCAGTCAGCAGGGTGAATCGACACATGGATGACCCAGTCAGCAGGGTGAATCGGCACATGGATGACCCAGTCAGTAGGGTGAATCGACACATGGATGACCCAGTCCGCAGGGTGAATCGACACATGGATGACCCAGTCAGCAGGGTGAATCGACACATGGATGACCCAGTCAGCAGGGTAAATCGGCACATGGATGACCCATACAGCAGGGTGAATTGACACATGGATGACCCAGTCAGCAGGGTGAATCGACACATGGATGACCCAGTCAGCAGGGTGAATCGGCACATGGATGACCCAGTCAGCAGGGTGAATCGGCACATGGATGACCCATACAGCAGGGTGAATCGACACATGGGTGACCCAGTCAGCAGGGTGAATCGACACATGGATGACCCAGTCAGCAGGGTAAATAGGCACATGGATGACCCAGTCAGCAGGGTAAATCGGCACATGGATGACCCAGTCAGCAGGGTGAATCGGCACATGGATGACCCAGTCAGCAGGGTGAATCGACACATGGATGACCCAGTCAGCAGGGTGAATCGACACATGGATGACCCAGTCCGCAGGGTGAATTGACACATGGATGACCCAGTCAGCAGGGTGAATCGACACATGGATGACCCAGTCAGCAGGGTAAATAGGCACATGGATGACCCAGTCAGCAGGGTGAATCGACACATGGATGACCCAGTCAGCAGGGTGAATCGGCACATGGATGACCCAGTCAGCAGGGTGAATCGACACATTGATGACCCAGTCAGCAGGGTGAATCGGCACATGGATGACCCAGTCAGCAGGGTGAATCGACACATGGATGACCCAGTCAGCAGGGTGAATCGACACATGGATGACCCAGTCAGCAGGGTGAATCGGCACATGGATGACCCAGTCAGCAGGGTGAATCGACACATTGATGACCCAGTCAGCAGGGTGAATCGGCACATGGATGACCCAGTCAGCAGGGTGAATCGACACATGGAGGACCCAGTCAGCAGGGTGAATCGACACATGAATGACCCAGTCAGCAGGGTAAATCGACACATGGATGACCCAGTCAGCAGGGTGAATCGACCCATGGATGACCCAGTCAGCAGGGTGAATCGACACATGGATGACCCATACAGCAGGGTGAATCGACACATGGATGACCCAGTCAGCAGGGTGAATCGACACATGGATGACCCAGTCAGCAGGGTGAATCGACACATGGATGACCCATACAGCAGGGTGAATCGACACATGGATGACCCAGTCAGCAGGGTGAATCGACACATGGATGACCCAGTCAGCAGGGTGAATCAACACATGGATGACCCAGTCAGCAGGGTGAATCCACACATGGATGACCCAGTCAGCAGGGTGAATCGACACATGGAGGACCCAGTCAGCAGGGTGAATCGATACATGGATGACCCAGTCAGCAGGGTGAATCGACACATGGCGGTGTGATACCAGTTTTCATTGTGAAACATTGATTCTCCTTTGTGTGATTTTTGCTATGTTCTTTCCTTTCGTTTTTGGTGTCAATTCCATTTCAATGAATCTAAAACAGGAGATACATTGAGGTATTGGACATTTTTCATGAGGAATTCAATGTAGAGCTGAGAGGAGAGGAGAGGAGAGGAGAGGAGAGGAGAGGAGAGGAGAGGAGAGGAGAGGAGAGGAGAGGAGAGGAGAAGGGAGGCAGTGATAGAGGTTGTGGTGGTGGTGGAAGGGGGGGAGGACTGTGTGGCCATGATGATCAAAACAGAACATGACTTGCCTTACACTCTCTCTCTCTCCCTCTCTCTCTCACTCTCTCCCTCTCCCTCTCTCTCCCTCTCCCTCTCTCTGTCCTTCTCGCTCTGTCCCTCTCTCTCTCTCCCTCTCTCACTCTCTCCCTCTCCCTCTCTCCCCCCCTCTCTCTCCCTCTCACTCTCTCCTTCTTCCTCTCCCTCTCCCTCTCTCTGTCCTTCTCGCTCTGTCCCTCTCTCTCTCCCTCTCTCACTCTCTCCCTCTCCCTCTCTCCCCCCTCTCTCTCCCTCTCACTCTCTCCTTCTTCCTCTCCCTCTCTCTCTCTGTCCTTCTCTCTCTGTCCCTCTCTCTGTCCTTCTCTTTCTTTCTCGCCCTACTTAACTCGAACAGAGTTCTATGTGCTGATTCAGCATGGCTCCATGCTCATCCCAGAAATATTCAAAACTCTGCATGCACGCACACAGATGCATGGAACACACACAATCAATTTATCAACCCCCCCATATCTGCCTCGGTCTCCCTGCCACACATAAACACACACTCCACGGAACAGTGTGATGCACAACACACATCTGCCTTTGATAGTGTGCCATGAGCTCTGAAGCCCATCATAACGAATACACATATTTTATTTACATTAGCAACAATATCACACCGAAGGGGAAAAGTGTCATCTGTTTTCCATGTAAAGCTGCAGGATTTGTGCTATGATACCACATTCAGTGTGTGATGTATACTGTTCCCCAACACATGTTGTTATTCCACCATTTGAGCATCTACATTCATTCTCTCTCTTTCATTTGTTTCCCCTGCAATTTGTTGACATCGCATGATATGCACACAGTAAAAAATTAAAGAAATCACATCCTTTCTTGCCGATACTCAGAGCTCTTGACAGCTGCTTTTCTGACAGGTTTCGTCAGGAAATACTATGGCTCACACACTCCGCATCTCAACCCCTAGCTAAAAGAGAAGATACTGTATGTCACCACCACATAATCATGCAATAGCTCAGAGGCCCACACTGTACTATACTATTGAAGACAGCAGCAGCAGGCTCTGGCTCTCCGCACGCCATCGGTTAGCGGTTAGCCTAGCTTAGCTTAGCCCGCGTCTACCAGGTACACTACTAGGGGCGATAGCGAGAACAGACAGATTAACCATGTGTGACGTGACTGGAGCCACTGCTGCCATTCCTTTCCGTGCTTAAGAGCCATTCCTGGTGGGACTGGTGACTCAGGGAATTTCTCTAGTGTCAGAAAGCGTGATCTTTTCTTTCCTAGTGTAAACAGGCCTCTCTCCGACAGATGCCGATTTAAATCTAATCCTCCCCTTCCACCCCCCTCCTCCCAATATGGCAGCTGGGCTAGACATACATGCGGACAGCATCAGTGAGGGAGAGAAGGTCTCCATAGAAAGACGAGGTTAGAGAGTTGGATTAGCAAGCTAATTTAACACTCATTAATGTCATGGACATGTGGCCATGGGCATGATGACAGCAGAGAGGGGAGAGAGAGAGAGAGAGAGAGAGAGAGAGAGAGAGAGAGAGAGAGAGAGAGAGAGAGATGGGAGAAAGAGACAGAGAGAGAAAGAGAGGGGGGAGAGAGAGGGGATGATGACAGCAGAGAGGAGAGAGAGAGGAGAGAGAGAGGAGAGAGCAAAAAAAAGAGTGAGGGAGAGAGGAGAGAGAGAGAGAGAGAGAGAGAGAGAGAGAGAGAGAGAGAGAGAGAGAGAGAGAGAGAGAGAGAGAGAGGGAGAGAGAGAGGTGATGCTGACTGTGTGTGAGGAGCCTGAGAGAAGCCTGGCATTACTACCACATGAGTTCAAGGTGGAGCAAATCTCTCCAGCCGCCCTCCTCCAGAGAGCAGCCTCTCTCCCAACGCTTCACCCAGGAAAAGTGCTGCTGACTGGGCCACTTCGCCTGCCCACGGCACCCTAGGGCACCCAATTCTGGAGCCTGCAGCTGGATGTGACACCATGCAGCTCCCCGAACACACAGGCAGAGCACACACACACACACGCTATAGTGTCTCATAGAGCACACGTACACAGATTATTTATAGTTATAGTTATAAACATGAACACACTCTGACTCATGAACACACACAGATCACATGCGCACAGTGTCCCTTACATGCACACATGAAGGCTCGCGCACATGCAACTGCACACATACGTGCTTACGTACACACACACTTGCATACACAATGTAACACGTCTGCAGAGCTGGTTGCTGTCTCATGGACATCTTCCAGGCATTTTCTCTTCTGATGCCCAGCGCTGCTCACCCCTGGAGCTGCTTGGCATCATGTAAACACTATCTACCCTCTCACAACAGCCACAGCCCTATCATGTTATCACACAGTCCCTTCACACAGCTCCATCACACAGCCCTATCTCATAGCACTATCACACAGCCCTATCATAATATCACACAGCCCTATCACACAGCACTATCATTCTATCACACAGCCCTATCACACAGCCCTATTACACAGCCCTATCATGCAATCACACAGCCCTATCACACAGCCCTATCACACAGCCCTATTACACAGCCCTATCATGCTATCACACAGCCCTATCACACAGCAATATCACACAACCCTATCATGATATCACACAGCCCTATCACACAGCCCTATCACACAGCCCTAGCTTCTACACCTGCATTGCTTGCTGTTTGGGGTTTTAGGCTGGGTTTCTGTACAGCACTTTGAGATATCAGCTGACGTACGAAGGGCTATATAAATACATTTGATTTCATTTGATTTGATATCACAAAGCCCTAACATGCTATCACACAGCACTATCATGCCATCACACAGCCCTATCACACAGCCCTATCATGCTATCACACAGCCCTATCATAATGTCACACAGCCATATCACACAGCCCGATCACACAGCCCAATCATGCTATCACACATCTCTATCACACAGCTCTATCACACAGCCCTATCACACATACCTATCACACAGCCCTAACACACAGCCCAATCATGCTATCACACAGCCATATCACACTCCCCTATCATGCTATCACACAGCCCTATCACACAGTCTTATCATGCTATAGTGTAGAAGCTGTGGACCACCAGGGTCCGTCAAACATGTTCCGCGCCATCGTCATGTGATCATCATATGCTTAACCTCCTGTATGGTATATTCACCAGGTGATCTTAGCATCCTAGACAGCGTATACACCAGGTGATCTTAGCCTCCTTGACAGCATATACACCAGGTGATCTTAGCCTCCTTGACAGCATATACACCAGGTGATCCTAGCCTCCTAGACAGCATATACACCAGGTGATTTTAGCCTCCTAGACAGCATATACACCAGGTGATCCTAGCCTCCTAGACAGCATATACACCAGGTGATTTTAGCCTCCTAGACAGCATATACACCAGGTGATTTTAGCCTCCTGGACAGCGTATACACCAGGTGATCTTAGCATCCTGGACAGCATATACACCAGGTGATCTTAGCATCCTGGACAGCATATACACCAGGTGATCTTAGCATCCTGGACAGCATATACACCAGGTGATCTTAGCATCCTGGACAGCATATACACCAGGTGATCTTAGCATCCTGGACAGCATATACACCAGGTGATCTTTGGGTGCAATATAAACATCATCTACACCAAACTCATTGGTCACTTGGTCCGTGCTCAGCCCTCGAGGCTATCATTGCTCTTTAACGACGACTCATTGAGTGGGCACAGCAGCTGTTGATGAGGTGTTGCCCTTTTACACAGGGTTAAAGGGATGTGGGCGGGGTAGGTATTGCCCTTTTACACAGGGTTAAAGGGATGTGGCGGGGTAGGTATTGCCCTTTTACACAGGGTTGAAGGGATGTGGGCGGGGTAGGTATTGCCCTTTTACACAGGGTTAAAGGGATGTGGCGGGGTAGGTATTGCCCTTTTACACAGGGTTAAAGGGATGTGGCGGGGTAGGTATTGCCCTTTTACACAGGGTTAAAGGGATGTGGCGGGGTTGGTATTGCCCTTTTACACAGGGTTAAAGGGATGTGGCGGGGCAGGTATTGCCCTTTTACACAGGGTTAAAGGGATGTGGGCGGGGTAGGTATTGCCCTTTTACACAGGGTTAAAGGGATGTGGGCGGGGTTGGTATTGCCCTTTTACACAGGGTTAAAGGGATGTGGGCGGGGTAGATGTTGCCCTTTTACACAGGGTTAAAGGGATGTGGGCGGGGTAGGTATTGCCCTTTTACACAGGGTTAAAGGGATGTGGCGGGGTTGGTATTGCCCTTTTACACAGGGTTAAAGGGATGTGGCGGGGTAGGTATTGCCCTTTTACACAGGGTTAAAGGGATGTGGCGGGGTAGGTATTGCCCTTTTACACAGGGTTAAAGGGATGTGGGCGGGGTTGGTATTGCCCTTTTACACAGGGTTGAAGGGATGTGGGCGGGGTAGATGTTGTCCTTTTACACAGGGTTAAAGGGATGTGGCGGGGTTGGTATTGACACTGCTCTCCCCACCAGCTTTCCTTTCCCCTGTGTTTCATACAGGGTGTAAAATAAATTCACTGACAATGTGAGGCAGTGTGAGTGTGACTAGGTTTGTTTGTTGAAAGTCTGTCTAATGGATGGCTGGTATTACCCAGTCTCCATGGATGAGAGGAGGTGGAAAACGCTGAGCAGAGCTATTAGATATTAGAGCGGGCGCTCGTAAAGATCACTCACACAGATACTCTGTGTCTTGAAGCAGGCAATGGGGAGAGTACTGTGCATACATACAGATGACAGAGGAACCACATGCTTTCATAAAGAGACAGGAGGGGAGGGGGAGACTGTGTTGGCTTGGTTAAGATGGCTGATTGTGGGCTGACAGATCACATGTCTCCTGTAAGGCTATATGTCCTCTGCTTATAGGAGCTGTTAGGGTGTGTGTAGTGTGTTAAGATGCAGTGTGTGTGTGTGTGTGTGTGTGTGTGTGTGTGTGTGTGTGTGTGTGTGTGTATGTGGGTGTGTGTGTGCGTCTTTGCCCTGAGCCAAAAGGAAACCCTCAGAGGGCAGTGACAAGGTGGAGAGGGGAGAGACTGGTTTGGCCTGCTTTAATCCCTGAATCCAATTCCCTGCTTGTTGACAGTCCACACACTGGGGTAGAAAAGCTGTCATGGTAAAACGCATGGCATTTTTTTCTTCACTCCTCCATCGAAGCTGAGAAACAGGCCTTAAAGGTGGAATCCGTAGCGATGAAACTCCCATGTCCGTTTCCCATATTTCAACAACAAAGACGTTACTTCAAACTAACACCGTTACTTTCCCTCTGACATCAACGCACATGCGATAGAACAGCAGCATATGTACTAGGATTATTTTATGACCACGATGCTGGATACACATTTCCTCAAAGCAATAATATCAAATGCAACCGGGGCCTATCGCGGATCTCAGCTTTAAGGCAGGGTACAAGTATGTGGTGGAGAAGATGGAAGACAAAAACAAGACAACAACAGATCGAGGAATAGAGGCAAAAACACTTACGACCCTACACCTTTCAGATTTGATGTGTCATACACAATTGCATGGTTTACAATTTGATTCCCTTGTATCATTCAACATAAGCATACTGTACAATACGAATCTTTCAGGCCTCTCTATGGGGTTTCTTCCTGTGTGTACTGTAGAATGTGCTGACACATGGAGGTTGTGTTGTTGCTATAGGGCACTGATAAACACTGACAAACATATTGTAGCAGCGGGGTAGTACCGGGCTGTTGTCACCGCATCTTCAACATAGTGTGGATATACACTGTCACTACCCTTCGTGCTCAGTCTGACTCATCCAACAGTCAGAAGAGAACAGGACATTTGCTGAAGTATGGAAAATATCAATACAAATAGACTGTCTGCAGTTGGAGGCCAACTAAGCATCCCAGCCCATGTCCAATCCACCTGCTCAAACAAAGAAGCGGAATTCTCAGCCTTGTTTGGGTGTAGAAACAGGTCAAGGGTCAGACCCACCTATTGACTGGGGCATGAGTGACAACAGCAGTTGAAAATGGACTGTCATACAGTAGTTCCGGGGCTAGTTGAAGGTGAATATGCACCCACTACACATACAGCTTTGCATCATATTGTGCTTTAAATGTACTAAATTGGGAATCAAAAGCTAAATAATGTATTCATTGGCCTTACATAATGCTACATACTGAAAATAAAACAGGAGGAATGATTCTATGAGTCCTGGTGCATGCAGCTGTTATTGTTTCCAACGCTGAGTGAGTCAATGTTAGCCATCGATTTGAGTTATTGAAGCTCAACCTGCCACAGGCACTTCTACATAGCAGACAAAAACTATAACCAAGAGGGAAAGAATGTGAGGGAGATAGGTGAGTTACTGAGCTGTCTTAGAGCAGGAAAATCAATACTTGGATACCCGACTTTTCTACATCTGTTAAACAACCACTCTTGATTGGAGGCAAGTGTTTAGTGCTTACAGTTGCATTTGCTGCAAACAAATGATAATAAACTCCATTCAGAACAGCCTCCGTACTGGCTGTTTTTAACTATCTTTTTTCTATTTTACACCAATTCACTCTGATGCACGTACATATTGTATTACATAGTTGTCTGCAGAACGCTACCATACTTGATCATGATGTGCCTAAGACAGGCTAGCTAGACAAGCCAGTCAACTTACCCAGTCATTTACTGTAGGAAACTAGAACTTCCTATTGACCTGGAAAAAAGTCAAAATGACTCCACTGCCTATTCACGAGTTTGGCTTCTCGCCATCTGATGAACATGTCGGAAGGGGTAGTAGTTGGTAGTTGGTCGTTTTTTGGCGTGGATGGTCATGGATCAGGGTTGGTTGCTAGTGTTGGGTGGTCCTTTGCATGGGGTGATGTAAGTTTCCTTCAACAATCAGTCTTCCTGATAGATGACACTGACACAGTGTGACGACCCTCCCACTCTGTCTGCCGTATTCTCTCTTTGTTCTTGTTTCCTTATTAGGATGCCGGTGGGCGGAGTTGGGAGGCTCGTCAGCTACATGGGAAACACCTGGGCCCGGTGTGTCCCAGGATAAATACACCACTTCCGCATTCATGGAGGAGACTCTCCATGCAGACACCTTTCTAGATTTTGTTGTGTATCTTGGTGGCCTTTTGGTTGTTTGCTTAGGCACCTTTCAACACCCTGCATTATCACATTCATGCATGCAAAACACTCACTTACACACCTGATTATTGATTACACACATCATTGTATATCTTACTTAGTTACTTATTTAATAAATATATATTTTGTTACTCCTTATCTCCACGTTGTCTCGCTTTTGTTACGGGCTTTGAGCCGGTTTACAAAGTATCCATGCAGAAAATTAAGTCACCTATGTTTTTGGGGATGTGTCCATTCACTCAGGTTTGGGACTTTGACATATTCATATGACATAATATTACATATTATTATAATTATGTGGAAGCATGGAATACTGTTTGTACTGCTACATCACTCATGTTCCATATTAATATACAGAGGCAATCAGAGTCATATTTGGGGACATGGGTGACATTCTGGATGTGTCCATTTAAAGAATGAGAGCTTCAGTTTAGGGATCATATTGTTCTAGCTAGGGTAGTTCATTATACTGTAGTCTTGTAATCCTCCCCACTCCTGGCTGGGGTATTCCAGCTCATTTGAAGAGTATGTGATGTTGATGAATGGCCACAAGTGTCTCTTCCAATCTCTTCCCCCTGAGCTGAAGGAAAACTCCAATCAATCACCTCAACACACCCCACTGCTCACTTTGTGGTCGGATCAGCAGTGTGCGTATGTCTATCTGTGTGTCTTTGTGTGTGTGTTCATGTGTGCTTGCGTGTGCGTGCTTGCATGCAGATTTCATGCTTGCTAAGAACTTGTGTTTTCAATTATGATATTGTGCACTTATCAAGTCAATAGCAGCAGTTCAGGGGTATATCTCAATGTATTACATGCTCAGTGTCAACACTAAGCAGAAAATGGGGTGACAATTTATTCAAGATTTTAGTATTCAGTCGCTTCAGTAGAACTCTACTCCAGAGAAACTTGAACAATTCATCTATATTTGAACAAAAGCTTTTGCGCTTACTATTTGCTATATTGAGTTGAAAAAGGGCACTGCTCCCAGATCACATAGCTGTAATAGTGACACAAATTGAGTGGTTGAGAGAGTTTCTTTGTTTACACTGAACTAATGGCAATCTTCTACATCGATTTCCCAAAGCTAGCTCTTTCTGTTGCGGTTCACACCTCATGTAAACTGTAAAATTCACATCTCTGTCTCTCAGAGCGCCTGGAACAAAACGCTGGTGGCAAGACTCAGCGAGGCAGAGGCATAGTTGACCAAGTTATGCAAAAAGATTGGTCCTTCCGGACCTCATAATATCACGGTCACTCCCATGCTCTGGCTGGTGAGGGACAATAGATGCACATTGGCCTGGAGTAGTAGTCTGGATCGAGGATCAGAAGAGCAGCTATGTTTCACACCTGGGATTGCAAAATGTCAATAAATTCCACAGTTTTCTCAGAAATCCCGGTTGGAGGTTACCTGAAATCAGGAGGTAATAAGCAGGAAATCTAGAATTCTCCGACCAGGATTTCTGGAAAACCAGGGAATTTATTGGACATTTTGCAACCTTAGTCACACTCAGCCGCTCAGGCCCACTATAACTTCCTCACCGCCCCTGATATTCTTAGACAGCGGGTGTAGGAAGTAAGCAGTGAGCCTGGGCGGTCTGAGCTGCCTTCCCTGGGGTTTGTCTCTGACACCTACAGAGAGACAGAGAAAGGGTCAGAACAATGAGACTGTCGGCGCCACTTTCTTATAGTTGCTTCAGCTCTCTTGTCACAGCATCACTGTCCTCACAGTGCCCGTGTCTCCTCCAGTCAGGCTCCCCTCCAGAGCTAGCGTGTGATCAGTGACTGTGATTCTACAAAAAAGTAATGACTCATGTCCTGGAGTCAGCTCTGCAGAGTGGTCACTAGCTGGCACAGCCACAAAGTCATACAATATGAATTAAAACCTAACCCTAACCTTAACCACACTGCTAACCCTTATGCCTAACACTAACCTTAGTAAATTAAGACCAAAAAGCACATTTCTGTTTTCATAAATTTTTACAATATTGCCAGTTTTAACTTTGCAGCTGGTACATCTAGCAGAAATCACTCAGTTCTGCCTCCACGGCAAGATTCACGACAATAAACTTCAACCTGCAACTTGAATTGGGGAAGATCTCATTGTTCACTTGAGGGTCACCCCTGTCCTTGTCACATTTGGACAGCCCAGTACATCAGGCAGGGCCTTTTTGTAGAGCCTATAGCTTTTACAAGGACGGAGAATAAGCCAGCTTCATAATAGAGACTCCGACAGTAATCCATTGAAGCAGTCAGCACCTCCCCCCTCCATTGGCCCGTTCATGCTCATATGTATGGTGATAGGAGAGAACTAGTCTGTAACCGGATTAACGCGG
This sequence comes from Oncorhynchus clarkii lewisi, assembly GCF_045791955.1. NCBI lineage: Eukaryota > Metazoa > Chordata > Actinopteri > Salmoniformes > Salmonidae > Oncorhynchus > Oncorhynchus clarkii. Next base: position 78,984,392 of record NC_092147.1, on the reverse strand, counting down.
CCCCATACTTAATACTTCCAAAATACTATGGAACAAAGGGGAGAGGGAGACGCCAGGAACGAACCCCATGCATCATTTATCCAGTCCCGCAGCTATGCAACAGAGAAACCTGCTTTCCTGCTATTGCTTCTCCAATGTGGTGTTTATATTATTAGTTCAAATGAGGGTCTCTGATGAACGCAGTCACCCTGTCTGGCCCTTGGGAAAGATAGCTGAACCATTATGAGAAAGGCCAACGGCTACAACAACAGGATTCCAGCTGAGCTAGACAAAATAAAAATAAGTAGCCTAAGTAAATAGAAGAAATGGTTTTGTTTGTCTGCACAGACCCTCCCTGGTAATGTTATTGGTAATGAGGCCTGGTCTCATAGACTAGACGTAATATAGTAAATGTAAATCCGGAACACTCAAATTAGTATGATATGTTACGTTTGATATGGTTACATAAGACAGAAGGTTACTTAAGGCAAAACTGAAAGGAGAATGGTTGGTCAAGATAAATAAGCATACTGTCTAACACAAAAGTCTAGTAACCCAATGGTTGCGTGTTCAAATCTCATCATGGACAACTTTAGCATTTTAAGTAGAAAGCAACTTTGCAACTACTTACTACTTTTTAGCAACTTTGTAAATACTTAGCATGTTAAGTAACCCTTTCCCTAACCGTAACCTTAATGCTTTAACCAACAGTTGAAGTCGGACGTTTACATACACCTTGGCCAAATACATTTAAACTCAGTTTTTCACAATTCCTGACATTTAATCCTAGTAAAAGTTGCCTGTCTTAGGACAGTTAGGCTCACCACTTTATTTTAAGAATGTGAAATGTCAGAATAATAGTAGAGAGAACGATTCATTTCAGCTTTTATGTCTTTCATCACATTCCCAGTGGGTCAGAAGTTTACATACAGTGAGGGAAAAAAGTATTTGATCTCCTGCTGATTTTGTACGTTTGCCCACTGACATAGAAATGATCAGTCTATAATTTTAATGGTAGGTTTATTTGAACAGTGAGCGACAGAATAACAACACAAAAATCCAGAAAAACACATGTCAAAAATGTTATAAATACATTTGCATTTTAATGAGGGAAATAAGTATTTGACCCCCTCTGCAAAACATGACTTAGTACTTGGTGGCAAAACCTTTGTTGGCAATCACTGAGGTCAGACGTTTCTTATAGTTGGCCACCAGGTTTGCACACATCTCAGGAGGGATTTTGTCCCACTCCTCTTTGCAGATCTTCTCCCAGTCATTAAGGTTTCGAGGCTGACGTTTGGCAACTCAAACCTTCAGCTCCCTCCACAGATTTTCTATGGGATTAAGGTCTGGAGACTGGCTAGGCCACTACAGGACCTTAATGTGCTTCTTCTTGAGCCTCCTTTGTTGCCTTGGCCGTGTGTTTTGGGTCATTGTCATGCTGGAATACCCATCCACGACCCATTTTCAATGCCCTGGCTGAGGGAAGGAGGTTCTCACCCAATATTTGACGGTACATGGCCCCGTCCATCATCCCTTTGATGCGGTGAAGTTGTCCTGTCCCCTTAGCAGAAAACACCCCCAAAGCATAATGTTTTGATGGTGGGGATGGTATTCTTGGGGTCATAGGCAGCATTCCTCCTCCTCCAAACACGGTGAGTTGAGTTGATGCCAAAGAGCTCCATTTTGGTCTCATCTGACCACAACACTCATAACACTTTCACCCAGTTGCCATCTGAATCATTCAGATGTTCATTGGCAAACTTCAGACGGGCATGTATATGTGCTTTCTTGAGCATGGGGAACTTGCTGGCACTGCAGGATTTCAGTCCTTCACGGCGTAGTGTGTTACCAATTGTTTTCTTGGTGACTATGGTCCCAGCTGCCTTGAGATCATTGACAAGATCCTCCCGTGTAGTTCTGGGCTAATTCCTCACCGTTCTCATGATCATTGCAACTCCACGACGTGAGATCTTGCATGGAGCCCCAGGCAGAGGGAGATTGACAGTTATTTTGTGTTTCTTCCATTTGCAAATAACCACACCAACTGTTGTCACCTTCTCACCAAGCTGCTTGGCGATGGTCTTGTAGCCCATTCCAGCCTTGTGTAGGTCTACAATCTTGTCCCTGACATCATTGGAGAGCTCTTTGGTCTTGGCCATGGTGGAGAGTTTGGAATCTGATTGATTGATTGCTTTCTGTGGAGAGGTGTCTTTTATACAGGTAACAAGCTGAGATTAGGAGCACTCCCTTTAAGAGCTTGCTCCTAATCTCAGCTCGTTACCTGTATAAAAGACACCTGGGAGACAGACATCTTTCTGATTGAGAGGGGGTCAAATACTTATTTCCCTCATTAAAATGCAAATCAATTTATAACATTTTTGACATGCGTTTTCTGGATTTTTTTGTTGTTATTCTGTCTCTCACTGTTCAAATAAACCTACCGTTAAAATTATAGACTGATCATTTCTTTGTCAGTGGGCACGTACAACGTACAAAATCAGCAGGGGATCAAATACTTGTTTCCCTCACTGTACACTCAATTAGTATTTGGTAGCATTGCCTTTAAATAGCCTTCCACAAGCATCCCACAATAAGTTGGGTGAATTTTGGCCAATTCATCCTGACAGAGCTGGTGTAACTGAGTCAGGTTTGTAGGACTCCATGCTCGCACATGCTTTTCAGTTCTGCCCACACATTTTCTATAGGATTGAGGTCAGGGTGTTGTGATGGCCACTCCAATACCTTGACTTTGTTGTCCTTAAGCCATTTTGCCACAACTTTGGAAGTATGCTTTGGGTCATTGTACATTTGGAAGACCCATTAGTGACCAAGTTTTAACTTCCTGAGTGAGTCTTGAGATGTTGCTTCACTATATCCATATCATTTTCCTACCTCATGATGACATCTATTTTGTGAAGTGCACAAGTTACTCCTAATCCTAGCCTTAACCCTAACCTTAACCCATAGCTATTGGTAGCCACCTAGCTAATGTTAGCCACAACAAAGTTTTAAGTTTCAGGTTTTAATGTCACATGCACAAGAACAATGAAATGCCTTTCTTAACAACTCAAATGCAATATTCAATAACAATGTAATACTAGAAAAACTAACATAATAAATAAGAAGAAATATGAAGAACACAATAAGTAAATAAGTAAGTAAGAAAGCATACTATATACAAGGTCAGATCCAATTCCACATTTACAAAATGCAGGGATACTGGAGTGATAGAGGTACATATGTACAGTTGAAGTCGGAAGTTTACATACACTTAGGTTGGAGTCATTAAAACTCATTCTTCAACCACTCCACAAATGTCTTGTTAACAAACTATAGTTTTGGCAAGTCGGTTAGGACATTTACTCTGTGCATGACACAAGTCATTTTTCCAACAATTGTTTACAGATCGATTATTTCACTTATAATTCACTGTATCACAATTCCAGTGGGTCAGAAGTTTACACACACTAAGTTGACTGTACCTTTAAACAGCTTGGAAAATTCCTGAAAATTATGTAATGGCTTTAGAAGCTACTGATAGGCTAATTGACATCATTTGAGTCAGTTGGAGGTGTACCTATGAATGTATTTCAAGGCCTACTTTCAAACTCAGTGCCTCTTTGCTTGATATCATGGGATTTTTTTTTAAATCAGCCAAGACCTCAGATAAAAACTGTAGACCTCCACAAGTCTGGATCATCATTGGGAGCAATTTCCAAACGCCATGTTCATCTGTACAAACAATGGTATGCAAGTATAAACACCATGGGACCACGCAGCCATCATATCGCTCAGGAAGGAGCCGCGATCTTTCTCCTAGAGATGAACTTACTTTGGTGCGAAAAGTGCAAATCAATCCCAGAACAATAGCAAAGGACCTTGTGAAGATGCTGGAGGAAAGAGGTACAAAAGATTCTATATCCACAGTAAAACAAGTCCTATTTTTATACCTTTATTTAACTAGGCAAGTCAGTTAAGAACAAATTCTTAATTTCAATGATGGCCTAGGAACAGTGGGCTAACTGCCCACTGCTTTGTACCTTCTCAGCTCGGGGATTTGAACTTGCAACCTTCCGGTTACTAGTCCAACACTCTAACCACTAGGCTACCCTGCCGCCCCACATTTTGGAGAGCAATTGAGATTGTGTCATCTATGGATCTGTTGAGGCAGTATGCAAATTGGAGTTGGTCTAGGGTATTTAGGATGGTGGAGTTAATGCGAGCCATAACCAGCCTCTCAAAGCACGTCGTGGTTACAGAAGTAAGTGCTACAGGGCAGTAGTCATTGTGGCATGAAGCCTTAGAGTTCTAGGGGACAGGCATGATGTTGGTCAACTTAAAACATGTGGGGAATACAGACTGGGACAAGGAGAGGTTGAAAATTACAGTGAATATGCGGGCCAGCTGTTCTGTGCATGCTCTGAGAAAGTGCCCTGGAATACTTGACCTGATCAAAGGCCTTTCTCACGTCGGCCTCTTAGAGCGAGATCACCCAATCGTCTGGGTCGGTGAGTGCCCTCACACCCGGCACAATGTTGTTGCTGTCAAAGCGTGCATAAAGTGCATTGAGTTCATCTGGTAGATCACGGTAGATCGTTGGGCAGATCACGGTTGGGTCTTTCTTTGTAATCCGTAATGGACTGTAGCCCCTGCCACATGCGGTGGGCGTCGGAGCCTGTGTGGTATGATTCAACCTTATTCCTACATTGTCCTATCCACCCGGTCAATGGAGAATCCATCAAGTTGGATAGCCATGGGGGGGAGGGTGTATCTTGTCCGAGAGCCATGTTTCAGAAAAGCAAAGAAAATTGCAGTTTTGAGAGTTCTGTTGGTAGCAAATCCGTGATCGGAGGTCATCCATCTTATTATTGAGTGACTGTACATTGGCCAGTAGAATGGAGTTAAGAGGTGGCCAGTTTTCCCTTCGCCTTAATCTCATCAGATTCCCCTCCTCTTTTCTCTGTAAGGCCGACGTTTCCTCTTGGGTAGCCCGAAAATTGGGTCGGAATTACAGGAAGAGTCCAGGGCAGATGAGTCAAAGTTGAAGCCGGAATTAGGGTAAGTTACTGCCGATCTGACGTTCAAAAGTTCTTGTCGGTTGTAAGATGTACATGTATTTTTAACCTTACGCTTGATGTTAAGGAAATCCCCAAGTTATGGAAATCTGCCTTTGTACTGCCTCTCCTGAAAGGTGGAGATCCCTCGCGACTTGACAACTATCGACCCATATCAAAATGGTGTGTATTGTCAAAGGTACTGGAGTCCTTCGGTAGTAAGCAGCTAAAGACCTACTTCCAAGAAAACAACATCTTAAATGGAATGCAATCAGGTTTTAGGTCTGGCCACAGCACTGTTTCAGCAACATTGAAGGTTTTAAAAGACATCCACTGTGCTCTTGATAAGAAGTTAAATTGTGTGCCTGTTTTTATTGATTTGTCGAAGGCTTTTGACACCGTGGAACATGCTATGTTAGTGCAAAGGTTAAAATGTTGTGGAATCACTGGTCATGCTCTAGATTGGTTTACAAATTACCTATCAAATCGCACACAATGTGTAATGGTGGATGGTTGTAAATCCATAGAGTCCATAGAGGTATGCTCAGGTGTTCCGCCAGGTTCTATTTTGGGCCCACTGTTGTTCATTTTGTATATCAACAACATTGGGTATCTTATTGAAACAGCGGATGTTCATTTTTATGCAGATGATACTGTTCTTTATTCAAGTGGTAATAGTTTATCTTTAGCTTTTGAAAATGCCCAAAGAGCATTTAACATCATACAACAGAATCTGTATGATTTAAAGCTGATTCTAAATTTGGGTAAAACAAAATGCATGGTATGCCAGACATGTTACAAATCATGTAATTGATACATTGGCTGGACATACTATAGTGCAAGTTAAAGTGTACAAATATTTGGGTGTGTGGGTTGATGATAAGCTGAGCTTCACTGTGCATGTAGAGAACTTGATAAGGAAGCTCAAACTGAAAATAGGATTTTATTACCGGCATAAGACTTGCTTTTCTTTTGAGTCCAGGAAGGAGCTGGGACGACGTACATTACTGTCGGTTTTAGATTTTAGTGATGTTATATACAGTGCCTTGCGAAAGTATTCGGCCCCCTTGAACTTTGCGACCTTTTGCCACATTTCAGGCTTCAAACATAAAGATATAAAACTGTATTTTTTTGTGAAGAATCAACAACAAGTGGGACACAATCATGTAGGTGAACGACATTTATTGGATATTTCAAACTTTTTTAACAAATCAAAAACTGAAAAATTGGGCGTGCAAAACCAGGTTCTTCCAGAATGGTCCTGTATTTGGCTCCATCCATCTTCCCATCAATTTTAACCATCTTCCCTGTCCCTGCTGAAGAAAAGCAGGCCCAAACCATGATGCTGCCAACACCATGTTTGACAGTGGGGATGGTGTGTTCAGCTGTGTTGCTTTTAGGCCAAACATAACGTTTGCATTGTTGCCAAAAAGTTCAATTTTGGTTTCATCTGACCAGAGCACCTTCTTCCACATGTTTGGTGTGTCTCCCAGGTGGCTTGTGGCAAACTTTAAATGGATATTTTTATGGATATCTTTAAGAAATGGCTTTCTTCTTGCCACTCTTCCATAAAGGCCAGATTTGTGCAATATACGACTGATTGTTGTCCTATGGACAGAGTCTCCCACCTCAGCTGTAGATCTCTGCAGTTCATCCAGAGTGATCATGGGCCTCTTGGCTGCATCTCTGATCAGTCTTCTCCTTGTATGAACTGAAAGTTTAGAGGGACGGCCAGGTCTTGGTAGATTTGCAGTGGTCTGATACTCCTTCCATTTCAATATTATCACTTGCACAGTGCTCCTTGGGATGTTTAAAGCTTGGGAAATATTTTGGTATCCAAATCCGGCTTTAAACTTCTTCACAACAGTATCTCGGACCTGCCTGGTGTGTTCCTTGTTCTTCATGATGCTCTCTGCGCTTTTAACGGACCTCTGAGACTATCACAGTGCAGGTGCATTTATACGGAGACTTGATTACACACAGGTGGATTGTATTTATCATCATTAGTCATTTAGGTCAACATTGGATCATTCAGAGATCCTCACTGAACTTCTGGAGAGAGTTTGCTGCACTGAAAGTAAAGGGGCTGAATAATTTTCCACGCCCAATTTTTCAGTTTTTGATTTGTTAAAAAAGTTTTAAATATCCAATAAATGTCGTTCCACTTCATGATTGTGTCCCACTTGTTGTTGATTCTTCACAAAAAAATACAGTTTTATATCTCTATGTTTGAAGCCTGAAATGTGGCAAAAGGTCCCAAAGTTCAAGGGGGCCGAATACTTTCGCAAGGCACTGTATATGCAGGCCTCAGCCACTACCCTGAGAGCACTTGATTCAGTATATCATGCAGTCCTCAGGTTCATTACAAATCAGAAACGTCTAACACATCATTGTGATCTCTACAGCGCTGTTGGCTGGTCGTCATTGACCCTGCGTAGGCTTAAACACTGGTATACACTGATTTATTAGGCCATATTGGGTAAAATGCCATTTTATCTCTGTTCTTTTTTTAGTCAGGTCAGTAAATAAAAATCAATTACGGTCCCATTCTGATTTGCTTCTAACACTACCAAAAATTAGAACAGGTCATGGTAGAAATAGTTTTAGTTACTTAGCACCGTGGTCCTGGAATTCTCTCCTGAACATTTTAAAATGTGATGATCTAGTTTCGTTGGTGGAGTTTAAACACTTGACCGATGTATATATCATAGAAGAGTGTAGTGTGTTGTTTTTAGGCCAGCTGTTTTTAGTCAAGAAGCTTGTGTTTTTAATGTAATATGTAATTATTGTACTGTACGTGAGTTTATAGTTTGGTTTAATGTTGTGTTAGTGTATGTAAGTGGTTTTGTCTGAAATGTTTTCCCCATGCTGCTATTGGTGTCAGATCTCCCCAAGGAGATGTGGGTGTGGAGTCAGGCGCAGGAGAAACAAGTTCCGAAGGAAAAGGGCGTTTTATTAAACAAGCTCAAAATAACAGGACACCGGACTACAACAGTAGCCACAAAACCCCACTCAGACACAGTCCAGGGAAAAACCACCTGTTAAAAATGAACTAAAGAAAATCCAACCCAAAACTAACTGACAGTCAAACGAAAACAATCCCGCATAAAAACCCAAAGGGAATGTCGAGATAAATACCCCCCCTAATTAACCAAAATGAAACCAAGTGAAACACAAAACAGACATAACCAAAAGAAAAGGAAAAATGATCGGTGGCAGCTAGTAGACCGTCAACGACGACCGCCGAGCGCCGCCCGAACAGGGAAAGGAAATACCTTCGGTGGAAGTCGTGAGAATTGGACCAGGTCTCTCTTGGAAAATAGATATTATCTCAATGATAAAAAACCTGTATAAATAAAGGTAAAATAAAAAAAATTGTTAAAAATAAATAATAGTGAAAATAAATCAAATAAACAGCGGCCATCCATTTTCTGTGGAATTATTTAAGGTACTCTTTGAAGAGGTAGGGTTTCAGATATTTTTGGAAGATGGGCAGGGACTCTGCTGTCCTAGCTTCAGGGGGAAGCTGGTAACACCATTGGGGTGCAAGGACAGAGAAGAGCTAAGACTGGGCTGAGCGGGAGACAAGCGACCAGAGGTGGTAGAATGGAGTGCTCGGGATGGGGTGTAGGGTTTGAGCATAGCCTGAAGGTAGGGAGGGGCAGTTCCTCTTGCTGCTCCGTAGTAAAGTACCATGGTCTTGTAGTGGATGGAAGCCTTGACTGGAAACCAGTGAAGTGTGCGGGGTTGAACACCAGGCAGGCTGCAACATTCTGTATAAATTGCAAGGGTTTGATGGCACAAGCGGGGGAGCCCAGCCAACAGTGAGTTGCAGTACTCCAGATGGGAGATGACAAGTGCCTGGATTAGGACTTCCTGTGTGAGGTAGGGTCCTTCTCTACGAATGTTGTAGAGCATGAACCTGCAGGAGCGAGTCACTGTTTTGATGTTTGCAGAGAACGACAGGGTGTTGTCCAGGGTCACACCAAGGTTCTTTGCACTCTGGGAGGGGGACACTGTGGAGTTGTCAACCGTGATGGAGAGGTCATGGAATGGGCAGGCCTTCCCCGGGAGGAAGAGCAGCTCCGTCTTGACGAGGTTGAGCTTGAGGTGGTGGGCCAATATCCAAACTGAGATACCTGCCAGCCATGCAGAGATGCATGTGGCCACATGAGTGTCAGAAGGGCTGCAAACAAGGGCTGCAAACAAGGGATGGGGAGCATTTGTGAAACCTACAGGGAGAGGAGCGAACAGGCATAACAAACACGTACATAGTTGCCAAAGCTACAAAAGAGCAAAATGAGATTATCTGTAAATAACTAGGTAAGACTCTCAAATGAGTGAGTGTTGTGGAACCTTCCTCTTTTTCCTTCCTCGAAAAACTCGGCAGAATAACTCATAACCGTCGTAGTTTTGGCGACGGTCTTAGTTTTGCGACGAAACTGCAGCTTACATGGCTGCCGCTGAGAAAACAGGGGAGAATGAAGTACTAACACTAATTGCCTTACAGAGGTGAAGAGCACACCTCCCAGTACTAATTGCTGATTGCCTAGGAGAGGAGAAACTACTCCCCCTCCAATACAGCCACTGATTACCAAAACAACAGTCAAAAATTGCCCTTCCCCTTGATCCTGGTTGATGCGTCAACAATCATCTGCAAGTTATGAGCAGTCAGCAGTTCACACACCAAGTAAGCCACTGGGAAGAAATGCAGTACTTAAAGTAGATGGCCCTAGCTAGAAAAAAGACAGTATTAGACAACAACAGATTGAGATAAAACATTTTACTTATCACTCAAGGAGTCCTCTAGCTATAGACTCAAGCACATAACATATTATATGAAATGTCATTCGTAACACATCATACGAATTGTAATTCAATAAAATATCATACAAAATGGACGATGGACAACCACAAATTACTAAAACCATACCAAACGTACCATATCGTACTAATTTGAGTGACCCGGATTTTAATTGACTATGTGACGTTTATGCAAGTTGCAGCAAAGACTCATCAACTCTGTCTATGACTGTTATGCACTGAAGATGCAATTCAAATCATCCTGTTATTATTACTCATCATATAATGCCTGTCTCTTGCTCTTATTCTCCCCCAGCACACTCTGATCAGCTGTGTGTGTGTGTGTGTGTGTGTGTGTGTGTGTGTGTGTGTGTGTGTGTGTGTGTGTGTGTGTGTGTGTGTGTGTGTGTGTGTGTGTGTGTGTGTGTGTATGTGACTCTTGTCTTTTCTTCACGCAAACTGTCCAGGGGCATCTTTTGTCCACTCATCTCCTTGTCCAATCAGGTACCATTATGTAATCTCCTTGTCCTGTCAGGGTTCATTATGTCTGTTGGCAGTGAAAGGCGCTGAGTGACGATAAGTTCATCTCAGTGCACAGTGACACAGTGTCTGATCCCCAGGGTACAGTACTCAGTCTTTATATCAGAGATCAGCTCATCGTCAACGCTTGAGGTCCACCCTGCCCTGTGCCATGACAAACACACACTTATACGCCACGTACGTACACAGTACATATGTGACTGGTTACAGGATCCTAGACGTTTGATGCAAGTTCCTACTTTACAGGAGGGCCATTTGATTACTATAATATTTTCTTAAGAAATGCCTTCTGGAATATGTGAACTTTCATTTGCCTTAATTACAAACTCATATGTGCTCTATAAATATGAATAAACCATTTAAATGATGAGCCTATTTTAGCCACGGAGAAAGCAATGAGCTACAGTATATAGGGAGAAAGACAGGATCCTTCCAGGCAAGCCATGACACGCTGAGATATGGAGGGGCTGGACATGATGAGAGATGAGTTCTGATTGGTCTGCTATGTCACAGGCTTCCGTCTATAACAGAATGGGGGCTTCCCTGGTCAAGAAGGTATAAGGTTCCGCATATTTCTTTGAAATATATTGCTATGGACAACTGCAAAAGTGTTGCTACAGCTCTCAACAACATTGATTCCCTGAATGTAGCTGCTGCTCAGTGGCAAAAAGTTGTGAGAGACTACGTTTGGGAGGACAATGCCATTCTTATGTAATAAGGCACAAGAGGCAGTGCTGTACAGTCGTGGCCAAAGGTTTTGAGAATTACACAAATATTAATTTTCACAAAGTCTGCTGCCTCAGTTTTTATGATGGCAATTTGCATATACTCCAGAATGTTATGAAGAGTGATCAGATGAATTGCAATTAATTGCAAAGTCCCTCTGTACCATGCAAATGAACTGAATCGCCCCCAAAATTTCCACTGCATTTCAGCCCTGCTACAAAAGGACCAACTGACATCATGTCAGTGATTCTCTCATTAACACAGGTGTGAGTGTTGACGAGGACAAGGCTGGAGATCACTCTGTCATGCTGATTGAGTTTGAATAACAGACTGGAAGCTTCAAAAGGAGGGTGGTGCTTCGAATCATTGTTCTTCTTCTGTTAACCATGGTTACCTGCAAGGAAACATGTGCCGTCATCATTGCTTTTCACAAAAAGGGTATTTCAACCATTTATCGGATCATCAAGAACTTCAAGGAGAGCGGTTCAATTGTTGTGAAGAAGGCTTCAGGGCGCCCAAGAAAGTCCAGCAAGCGTCAGGACCATCTCCTCGGAAGAAAAAATATATAAAATACAATTAATTCCATTCCCCACCCCCAAGAACCCCCCAATGCACCAACAACCAAGAGAATGAACTAAAGAGAAAAAAGGAAAAGACAGAAGAAACAGCAAACAACAATGCAAAAATAATAATAATAATTTAAATACATTTAAAAGAAAGGACATCAAGGACAACTGAAATCATAACAGCAATGCCTACTTTATATGTCTGTGTGCATGTCTGGCACTGTTACATGTATGTGTGTGTTCTTGTATGTGTTTATTTGAATGAGAGTATGTGTATATGCATGTGTACAAACACCTGCACGGCATCAGCCTCAGGCAAACTGGCATTAGTTGTAAAAACACTGCCACTTAGTGTCATTCAAATGTACTTTTATTGTGTTTTATTTGGACTTTTTCCCCTTTATCTTTTGACCATCATTCTCTCTCTCACACAGCAACTCCACTCCCACTTGTCTCCAATTCCACATCCCAACCCAGCTTCCCTCAGCCCATCCCATCATTCTCTCTCTCACACAGAAACTCCACTCCCACTTGTCTCCAATTCCACATCCCAACCCAGCTTCCTTCAGCCCATCCCATCATTCTCTCTCTCACACAGCAACTCCACTCCCACTTGTCTCCAATTCCACATCCCAACCCAGCTTCCCTCAGCCCATCCCATCATTCTCTCTCTCACACAGCAACTCCTCTCCCACTTGTCTCCAATTCCACATCCCAACCCTCAGCTTCCCTCAGCCCATCCCATCTATCTCTGCTGGCCACCCACTCCGTGTTTCTACGCAACACATATCTTTCAACTATGATATGATGTTTAACGTACAATTTCAATCTATCTAATCGAATAGAATCTACAGATTGTGTGTTGAAGATAAATACTTTTACTAAGAGTATTAGTATATTAGTAATTGAATGACCCGGTCTCTCCAGATCTCCTAACAGTACTATTTCTAGGGTCAATTTTAGATCAATGCTATGCATTTTCAGCCATTCCTGAACCTGAGGCCAGAAACAGACTACATGAGGGCAATACCAAAATAAATGGTCTATTGATTCCTCATCCTCACAACAAATTCTGTAGAGCTTCGATGATTTTATGTCCCAAATATTCAACATTTTGTTGGTGGCAAGAATTCTATATAATCATTTTAGCTGAAAAGCACAAAGTCTTGAATTTTGTGTTGTTTTATATATCAACTCATATACCCTGTATCATGGAATTGGTACATCAAAAATCTCTTCCCAACTATTTTACAATCTGTATGGCACAGTTGTCAACATCCTGGTCTTCAAATGAAACTGGTATATTTTCCTATTTATGCTATTTTTATTGCGCCGCCGTCTCCTAAAGTTGATTCAGCTGCGGGATCGGGGCACCACCAGTACAGAGCTTGCTCAGGAATGGTTGCAGGCAGGTGTGAGTGCATCTGCACGCACAGTGAGGCAAATACTTTTGGAGGATGACCTGGTGTCAAGAAGGGCAGCAAAGAAGCCACTTCTCTCCTCTTCTCTCCTCTTCGTCTGAAGAGGAGTAAGGATCGGACCAAGATGCAGCATGGTACGTGTTCATGACGATTTATTAAAAACGAACTGACCACTGAAATACAAAACAATAAACGATGTGATGAAAACGAAAACCTAAACAGTACAGTGAAACCCAGGCTACCTAAGTATGATTCTAAATCAGAGACAACTAACGACACCTGCCTCTGATTGAGAACCATACTAGGCTGAACACAAAAACCAACATAGAAAAAAAACAGACTGCCCACCCCAACTCACGCCCTGACCATACTAAATAAAGACAAAACAAAGGAAATAAAGGTCAGAACGTGAAAGGTGGAGCACCTTGCCATAAGGAAAAAGTGGCTCGGGGAACAAAACATCAATATTTTGGGTCCATGGGCAGGAAATTCCCCAGACCTTAATCCCATTGAGAAAGGTCAATCCACAAGAGGCGGGTGGACAAACAAAACCCCACAAATTCTGACAAACTCCAAGCATTGATTATGCAAGAATGGATTGCCATCAGTCAGGATGTGGCCCAGAAGTTAATTGACAGCATGCCAGGGCAGATTGCAGAGGTCTTGAAAAAGAAGGGTCAACACTGCAAATATTGACTCTTTACATCAACTTCAATAAAAGCCTTTGACACTTATGAAATGCATTTAATTATACTTCAGTATTCTATAGTAACATCTGACAAAAATATCTAAAGACACTGAATCAGCAAACTTTGTGGAAATTCATATTTGTGTCATTTTCAAAACTTTTGGCCATGACTGCAAGCACCACTTTTCCGGTTTTTATTTTTTAGAATTTTTTTAAACAAGTAATTTTTTTCATTTCACCTCACCAATTTGGACTATTTTGTGTATGTCCATTACATGAAATCCAAATAAAAATCCATTTAAGTTACAGGTTGTAATGCAACAAAATATGAAAAACGCCAAGGGGGTGAATATTTTTGCAAGGCACTGTGGCAAGACAAATTCAGACTTATTGTAAGGGGCCAGGAGAGAGCTTAGAGCAGGTAATACTAGGGTACAGGCCGGTGCTGATGGAGGATCATAACACCCAGCAACAGTCAACAAAGAGCTATTTGAAAGTTTAATACTTAATACTAGTTTGGGGACAGACTTGGTGGAGACAACCGAGCACTAAAGTTGTTCCTTGGTAAAGATTGCCACTCCACCGCCTTCAGAAGATCTGTCTTGCCGAAAAAGGTTAACATCAGTGTTCAAAACACTCTTCCTCAACCATGTCTCAGTAATGACCAACACATATGGATTGGAGCTGTGAACCCACACTTTCAATTGATTAATAAGCTTCTAGTGTTAACGTGCAGAAAACCCAGGCTTTTACGAGAGCAGAAATCAGTGAAGCAGATATCAGATCAGAACTGGAGCTAGCAACAGTAGATGGGTACATGCACATTTCCAGATATCATCAGCAGTAATACAATCAGGGTGCGGCAGAGGACAGGGAGAGCTCTGTAGTGTTGATTTATGACATTTGAATGTGCATTAGATGTCAAACGATAATATTGTACAGCAATTTCATCAGGTAACATTAATACAAAGCTAGTGATAGGTAGTTAGAATAGCATGGGAAGCCAAGAGTCTGTGTAACCGATAGAGAGTGGGAACAAACAGTCTGTCCCCTGGTTGGGTAAACAAGCAAGTTCATAGTCAACAAAGCATGCAGGAGCCATTAGGCAAATTAGCATAAAGCACAAGAAAAAAACATTGTAATTTCAGAGTCACTCGCCCCAACAGTGCGTGTGTGCTGGAGGCGAACGTTCGGGAGAAAGAGGGGAGTGTGGCGGGGGTACCTGTACCAGACAGGGGGAGACAGGTCAGGGCAGACGGTGTACAGATCGCCAGGTGGAATCCAAGCAGCAGTCACACCCACTTGGGAGAAGTTTATTTCTGGAAGCAGAATCCTTGTAGAAAATACCAGGGGGTGGTCTCTGAAAAGTGGGAGGGGGCTTCAAAGGCCTCTGGATTTGGGTGGGGTAGGCTGTGAGACTATCCTGCCATTGCTGGGCTCAAAGGCTTTGACACCTCACTTCACACCTCAGTGCTAATTGAAGTTGTATCTGTTCTGTCCTAGCAAGCTTGGTAGCCTTAACTTATCATTCAGCCCCTATAAAGTAAAATATGTCATTTTAATGTATTTTTCTTCTTGGCTTTCAAAATAGCTTCAGACTAAACATTACTCACTCAATTCCAGGTTGGATGGTGTTTTCAGGTTCCTGTTGTTTGTTTGCCAGAGCATTTGCTGAAAAGCTTGGAAATATACATCTTTCCTGCTAATTTAGACCAAAATCAGATTGTAGATTTGTAGTTTTGATTTGGAGTGAAGGTTATGTTGTGGAGGGTGGTATCCTGTATATGTCCTTGACGAAAAATCTCGAAAACCTATATTTTTGTAGAAAGTAGAAAACCTGTGTGTTTCATAAGTTTCTTTATGAAAATATTTAGCCTACTAGATGACACTAGCTAACGCAAGAGTCTATAGCAGCACACAAGTAGACTACAAATGCGTGCTGGGCCGGGCATGCTACTGAAGCAAAATCGGAGCAGACAAGAAGGCCCTGACCCTCCAGCCTTTGGAAACTCGCTCCAAGCTCCAGTCAAAGAGGGTACACGCCACTCTTTGTGCCAGCGCCACTCCGCTCACATAATCTGCTACAGACCCAGTCGTTATAGATGCTATGCAAAAGAACTGGTTGTCCCTTCTAAACAAAATGGTTGCTATGCAGGCTGGAAAATGTTCTTGTCACATTTCTGGAGAGACCTGAATGTAACTGTGCAGCGACGCGCTCATCCAACCTGACAGCGCTTGAGAGGATATGCAGAGAAGAATGGGAGAATCTCCCCAAATACAGGTGTGCCGAGCTTGTAGCGTCATACACAAGAACTCTCGAAGCTGTAATCTCTGCCAAAGGTGCTTCAAAAAAGTACTGGGTAAAAAGGTCTGAATACTTATGCAATTGTGATATTTCAAGTTTCTTCATTTTATACATTTGCACAAATTTCTAAAAACCTGTTTTTGCTTTGTCATTATGGGGTATTGTGTGTAGATTGATGAGGGCGAAAAAACGATTTAAGCATTTTAGAATAAGCCTGTAAGCTAACAAAATGTGGAAAAAGTCAAGTGGTCTGAATACTTTCCGAATGCACTTTTATTCCTCTAAGTATATATGTGAATCTGCAGTAAAATCTTTTTTATTTTTGTTTCAATGTCACACATTGGCTCCATTATTTATTGAAAGACCCATAGGCACTTTGTTTTGCAATTTCTGTGGGACTGGGAAAAAAGTCCAGAACACAAAATAACGTTATTAACCGGTTCCCATGCTTTTAAAGTAACGGTTTTGTTCCAGAACATTGTAGATCACGTTTGTTTCCGGTACGTGGTCTGTTCACTGAACTTGGTCCAACCCTGAATGGGCATAAACAAATAAGAGCTCGTTAGCAATTGATGAGAATATCAACAAAAACTTTGATTGTCTTTTTCTCCAAAGTGGGTAAAAACGTATATCAACTCTCATAGCAGCATTGCTTTCCCATAAATGTCTCCAATTGCAGTGTGTGATATACCTTTTTGAAGCGGAACTTTTATAAACGGTAAAGAACAGTTTTTGTTTAAAAAAAAATGACAATAAGCCTAGGATCTTGTAACTAGTCACATATGTCTGCACACACAGTACAGTAAATAAAGTACTGTATGTACAACAGCATCCCACATACAACCATCAAACATTCCATGGACTCACTTTACAGTACACACCTACATATGTTCTGTCACAATTCCAACTGAAATCCTACACCCATCCCTCTCCTCTGATAGATCAACACCTTATCCTCCCACTAACATATCTCAGCCATTCTCCAACATATCTCCAACACTCCCTCTCGCACCTGGCCTCAAAGTAACAGGAGAAGTGCTCTGTGACTGTATACAGTTATACAGCACAGTGTCAGCCCATATAAGTGCATTATGTTATGTTGCTCATGGCCTTGTTGCCAGCATACGCTATTCGATGGAATTTGAAACTGTGGGAATATGTTTTGGAGCCAGATTGGGTTACAGTGTAGTATGTATTTCAGGTGGTTGTGAGCAAAGATCTACAGGAGTGATAAATAAGTGATTACACTTACGGAAAGCTTCACCGCCTCACCGTTTTGTGCGGACATAGAGAAATCAGCTACTATTTATATATACTAAGACGTTTTTACTGACAAACCAGAACATTTCTGATTGTTATAAATTCTGGTACAGAGATTCACATTTCAGAGTTTGAAATGAAAAACAATTGAAGTCCCTTCTGTATTTCCGCAGCATATTATTGGACAAGTTTGTTGATGGCAGCAGATGGTCCCCTGAATGCCTAAACAGCGATGCCAAAACGGTGGCCTACGAAACTCCAGCAAGACAATTGACATTTACAACACGTCAACACAATCAGCATAATCCATAATTAACTGTCAGTGCCTTTAGATCAAAATGCTTTCATTCTTCATTGTCATCTCAAGCTTTAGATTTAAAGATGAAGGATGGATGTACTACATCTCAACCACCCTTTTATGGTGATTTAATGTGAACAAACAGCCGTTTGGCATCGACTAATTCTCCATGAATGTATACAAGACTCAGGCATAATATCAAACTACAATACTCACCTAGCAACACACACACGCACACACACAGCCAGGCCCATGCTAAATTGAAAGACTGAAGCCCCAGTAATTTATTCATAATTTTAACCAACTTGAGCCTCTGACATTACAGTGTATCTGCAGCAATGCGCGGAGGAAAGGAGAGAGGAGAGAAGGCTGGCCTTAGTCCTGCTCAAAGGATGACTAACCTTTGATGGAGGATCTGGGTGGGAGGAATATAACACTATCCTTAAGCCATTCGCTGCTCCCTTATTGACTGTGGCTAAAAGCATAGCATGTTTTTACTGTAAAAAGAGCCTGCCTGACTCTGCGAAGCATTGCGTAATGTCCCTTAACGCTGAGTGGGGGAATTATCACAGCGTCTGACGTGTTGGGAAGTGTGTGAAATTGTTTGCTTTGCGATCCGGTTGGTCACAGCTTTATATTTCTGCTTGCAACACGGTGGGCTTTTTGATTAGCATATCAGCTTCTTCGCTGGCTGAGAATCAGCATTTGAAAACATAACAAGTATTGTCTATAAACCTGCGGTGGGGTGAGAGTGAGGCCCATTAAGATTAAAATACATCTCTCTGCATCCCTAAAATAACACAAGGTTTTCCTCTAGTGAAACTATCGGCTTATGAAACATGGAGTGTATCGTTAGTCGTTGATCGTTAGTGTTGAGCTATAAGCACATGCTCTGCTTCTTTATGTAGCTACATCATCCATGCTGTCGAAGCAGTGCAAATGTACAGCGTTCTCCAGTCATGTAACTAGATACACCTTCCTCCGTAGCCTGAGACTGCCGCTTGGATATACAGTACTTGTCAAAAGTTTGGACACACCTACTAATTCATGGGTTTTTCTTCATTTTTACTATTTTCTACATTGTAGAATAGTAGTGAAGACATCAAAACCATGACATAGCACATATGAAATGATGTAGAAACCAAAACATACACTGCTCAAAAAAATAAAGGGAACACTAAAATAACACATCCTAGATCTGAATGAATGAAATATTCTTATTAAATACTTTTTTCTTTACATAGTTGAATGTGCTGACAACAAAATCACACAAAAATCATCAATGGAAATCAAATGTATCAACCCATGGAGGTCTGGATTTGGGGTCACACTCAAAATTAAAGTGGAAAATCACACTACAGGCTGATCCAACTTTGATGTAATGTCCTTAAAACAAGTCAAAATGAGACTCAGTAGTGTGTGTGGCCTCCACGTGCCTGTATGACCTCCCTACAATGCCTGGGCATGCTCCTGATGAGGTGGCGGATGGTCTCCTGAGGGATCTCCTCCCAGACCTGGACTAAAACATCCGCCAACTCCTGGACAGTCTGTGGTGCAACGTGGGGTTGGTGGATGGAGCGAGACATGATGTCCCAGATGTGCTCAATTGGATTCAGATCTGGGGAACAGGCGCGCCAGTCCATAGAATCAATGCCTTCCTCTTGCAGGAACTGCTGACACACTCCAGCCACATGAGGTCTAGCATTGTCTTGCATTAGGAGGAACCCAGGGCCAACCGCACCAGCATATGGTCTCACAAGGGGTCTGAGGATCTCATCTCGGTACCTAATGGCAGTCAGACTACCTCTGGCGAGCACATGGAGGGCTGTGCGCCCCCCCCCCCCCCCCCCCCCCAAAGAAATGCCACCCCACACCATGACTGACCCACCACCAAACCGGTCATGCTGGAGGATGTTGCAGGCAGCAGAACGTTCTCCACCGCATCTCCAGACTGTCACGTCTGTCACATGTGCTCAGTGTGAACCTGCTTTCATCTGTGAAGAGCACAGGGCGCCAGTGGCGAATTTGCCAATCTTGGTTTTCTCTGGCAAATACCAAACGTCCTGCACAGTGTTGGGCTGTAAGCACAACCCCCACCTGTGGACGTCGGGGCCTCATACCACCCTCATGGAGTCTGTTTCTGACCGTTTGAGCAGACACATGCACATTTGTGGCCTGCTGGAGGTCATTTTGCAGGGCTCTGGCAGTGTTCCTCCTGCTCCTCCTTGCACAAAGGCGGAGGTAGCGGTCCTGCTGCTGGGTTGTTGCCCTCCTACGGCCTCCTCCACGTCTCCTGATGTACTGGCCTGTCTCCTGGTAGCGCCTCCATGCTCTGGACACTACGCTGACAGACACAGCAAACCTTCTTGCCACAGCTCGCATTGATGTGCCATCCTGGATGAGCTGCACTACCTGAGCCACTTGTGTGGGTTGTAGACTCCGTCTCATGCTACCACTAGAGTGAAAGCACCGCCAGCATTCAAAAGTGACCAAAACATCAGCCAGGAAGCATAGGAACTGAGAAGTGGTCTGTGGTCACCACCTGCAGAACCACTCCTTTATTGGGGGTGTCTTGCTAATTGTCTATAATTTCCACCTGTTATCTATTCCATTTGCACAACAGCATGTGAAATTTATTGTCAATCAGTGTTGCTTCCTAAGTGGACAGTTTGATTTCACAGAAGTGTGATTGACTTGGAGTTACATTGTGTTGTTTAAGTGTTCCCTTTATTTTTTTGAGCAGTGTATTTGAGATTCTTTAAAGAAGCTGCCCTTTGCCTTGATGACAGCTTTGCACACTCTTGGCATCTTCTCAACCTACTTCATGAGGTAGTCACCTGGAATGCATTTCAATTAACAGGTGTGCCTTGTTAAACGTTCATTTGTGGAATTTGTTTCCTTCTTAATACGTTTGAGCCAATCAGTTGTGTTGTGTCAAGGTAGGGGTGGTATACAGTAGATAGCCCTATTTGGTAAAAGATCAAGTCCATAATATTGCAAGAACAGCTCAAATAAGCAAAGAGAAATGACAGTCCATCATTATTTTAAGACATGAAGGTCAGTCAATGCGGAAAATTTCAAGAACTTTAAACGTTTCATCAAGCGCTGTCGCAGAAACCATCAAGCGCTATGATGAAATTGGCTCTCATGAGGATATGTTCAACAGAGTAACAGACTGTGTGTATCAGGCCTTCATGGTTGAATTGCTGCAAAGAAACTACTAATAAAGGACACCAATAATAAGAAGAGACTTGCTTGGGCCAAGAAATATGAGTAATGGACATTAGACCGGTGGAAATCTGTCCTTTGGTCTGATGGGTCCAAATTTGAGATTTTTGGTTTCAACTGCCGCTTCTTTGTGAGACGCAGAGTAGGTGAACTGATGATCTCTGCATGTGTGGTTCCCACTGTGAAGCATGAAGGAGGAGGTGTGATGGTGTGGGTGTGCTTTGCTGGTAACACTGTCTGTTATTTATTTAGAATTCAAGGCACACGTAATCAGCATGGCTACAACAGCAATCTGCAGCAATACACCATCCCATCTGGTTTGAGCTTAGTGGGATTATCATTTGTTTTTCAACAGAACAATGACCCAACACACCTCCAGGCTGTGTAAAGGCTATTTGACCAAGAAGGAGAGTGATGGAGTGCTGCATCAGATGACCTGGCCCCCACAATCACCCGTTCTCAACTCAATTGAGATGGTTAGTTATAAGTTGGACCACAGAGTGAAGGAAAAGTATCCAACAAGTGCTCAGCATATGTGGGAACTCCTTCAAGACTGTTGGAAAAGCATTCCAGGTGAAGCTGGTTGAGAGAATGCCAAGAGTGTGTAAAGCTGTCATCAAGGCAAAGGGTGGCTACTTTGAAGAATGTAAAATATAAAATATATTTTGATTTGTTTAACACTTTTTGGCTACCACAGGATTCCATGTGTTATTTAATAGTTTTGATGTCTTCACTATTATTCTACGCTGTTGAAAATAGTAAAAATAATGAAAAACCCTTGAATGAGTCTCATGGGAACTGTGACATGTTTTTTTCTAGCATCTTTTCTCTTTTCTGTTTTGTCAGACTGGGGGGCTGAGAGGAAGGGCTGAGGGATCACTCTCTGACAGCACCATGGCAACAGTTACCGTGGAGCCAGGCGAAGCAGGGTTGGAGCTCCTTTAGGGAACACAGCCTGTTCCAACAGCGGAACCCATGGGACCTGCTGATAGTGGTTGCTAAGGTCATAGATGCACTCACCAATCACACGCAGCATTGTGAGTACTCCCCAAATGACTTCACCGGGTGATTTGCTTTAACACCCACATGCAGTGAACACGGGTGTCAGACCAGGAATGATATACAATGGGAGTGAGGATTATTTTATTTCCTCCTCCTAATGTTTAACAATTAACCAAATATTAAGCCTACCCAATTCCTTATAACAAGCTAGGCTTCCGACTTGACTCAGTCCCATCATCTACTGTTGAGTTATAATCCTGTTGTCTAGTCACTATATCACTGGACTTGTTTGTGTTTGTATCACATTTATTTTACTATTTTGCCACTTTGTAAAATAGGGAACAAGCTACACTAATTGCCCTCATGTCGTGTTTAATTAGGCAGCCAATCAAATAATAGGGCAGGAGGTTTGCTAACTGACAGAGGGGATGAGGATTACGGTCCATCAAGGACCATTCAAATGTCAAACAGCTAGGAGGGGCTGTAAGTCATTTGAATGAATATGTTCTGTCAGTATGTGACAGTTCATTGTTGACATTGATCATATTTCTTTTTCCCCCCTATATGTTTTGATGACACCATTTCTCTCTTTATCTCTGTCATTCACAAGAGGTTGTATTTGACCAGCTCTATCCGTGTGCCCAGTGGATATTTGGATTGAATAAATATAGTGGAATTCGAGCAAGGCTTACCAAACCACTTCATTATCATGCTCTGCCATCAAGTGACGCAGGCCTATGCATGCTGAAAGGAACAAATGAAGACAGGCTGTGCTGTGTACCACACCGTGTGGCTCAGTTGGTACAGCATGGCGCTTGCAATGTCAGTGTTGTGGGTTTGATTCCCATGGGGGGACAACTAAGAAAACGCACCATGTATGCCCTCGCTAGTGTAAGTTGCTCTGGATAAGAGTGCCTGCTAAATTACGTAAATGTACATGCAAAGCCGACCTAAATTCATTTCCAGTTTCTCTGGCTCGAATAAAATCAATCAATGGGATTGCACATGTTTAAAAAAGAAAGGCTTATCTGAAAGGATTTCCATACAGGATCGTTAGGTGAAGGGGTTATCTCCCTTCAACAGAGCCGATCTCTATCTATTCTATCCAAGGTGAACACACCTCTGTGGATAGTAATTGGATTTAACGAGTTGCTTCACATACCAAGCACTGTTTTTATTCAGGCTTGCATAATGTGTATGGTAGTCTTTATTTCCACACAGTGTAGGTGGATGGATGCAGTACAGGGGGGGTGTGAAAGTAAACACTTATGTATTGACCAACGTAACAGTTCCATTATCTCCATAATGAGAGTTTAGAACATTTTAATGGTCTTTAGAAAGAGATGGTTGATTGGCCATTGAATACCATTCATATAAACATAATTAAGCATTTGATGAATATGACCAGGCAAGAACTGTTGTGGTACCATAGAAATGTTTTTGACCTATGTTGAGAGAAACTCACCCATCTCAGATTTAACCAAACTCCCATAGCTCAACAGCAGTAGAGACCTGCCCAGTTCTACTGGCAGATACACTAGATATACAAAAGTAAGTGGACACCCCTTCAAATTTGTGGATTTGGCTTTTTCAGCCACACCCATTGCTGATAGGTGTATAAAATTGAGCACATAGTGATGCGATATCTATAGACAAACATTGGTTGTAGAATGGCCTTACTGAAGAGCTCAGTAACTATCAATGTGGCAGTGTTCCAACATCTAATGGAATGCCTTCCCAGAAGATTGGAGGCTGTTGTATCAGCAAAGGGGGGGACCAACTCCATATTAATGCCCTTGAATTTGGAATGAGATGTACGACTAGCAAGTGTCCACATACTTTTGGTCATGTAGTGTAGAACATGATTTCCTCTTTAACCACTGTCAGAGGAACATAGTAAACAAGTTTTAATATCTTGGTTCTGTACCCTCTATTCTTCCTCTGGCTGATAGGATAAGCTGCTCCAGATGAGCAGATCATTTGCGTGTGTGTTATAGCAAACATTCCCAAGGTTTGTCCCCTCGGAGCATCGTGACCTTGACTATGTCAACAACAATTAGAGGGAGGGTAATGATGCTGTGGCCTATGTAGAATTGAGATGTGTGTAGGGTGATGAGGGTCACAGTGGTTCGTATGTGGAGAGGTGTAAGAAATGTGTCTCATAAGGTTGATGAGATGCAAATTAACAGAGTGCGCAGTCAACCCCAAAGGAATTGGAGTCGTACACTTTTACACATCTTTATTTAAATGCAGTGCTGCACATGCACACCTCGTCGTTAAGGGAGCTTGGAAGGAACAGGGGCAAGAGTTAGAGACGTTTTATTTCATTACTTTCATTACTTTAGCCGTGCAGAGTGGAATGCACAATGATACTGTGTATTTGTTAGAGATAAGAATAGTAGTGTACTACTACTGCGTGGATAAAGTGTTTTGTAATTGCAGTACTGCTCATTGGGCATCAGTCTACAGTTCTTCTTTGCCCGGTAAATGCTGGTCTCAGTGCCTACAGTATATTACAAATACCATATCATACCTTGACATAATATTGTTCAGTGTACGGCACAGAATATCCTGACAGAACCACGGACGACGCAATCACCATGGCACTGCACACTGCCCTCACCCACCTGGACAAAAATAATGCATATGTGAGGATGCTGTTCATCGACTACAGCTCAGCCTTCAATACCACAGTGCCTTATTAGCTCATTACAAAGCTTCCGACCCCGTGTCTGAACTCTTCCCTATGCAACTGGGTCCTGGACTTCCCGACGGCCGCCCACAGGTGGTGAAGGTAGGCAACATTATCTCCTCGACACTGATTATCAACCCGGGGGCCCCACAAGGGTGCGTCCTCAGTCCCCTCCTGTATTCCCTGTATACCCACAACTGCGTGGCCTCACACAGTCCCATCTCCACCATCAAGTTCGCTGACGACACAATAGTGGTAGGCCTGTGAATCAACAACGACGAGCCAGCCTACAGGGAGGACGTAGGCACTCTGCCGGTGTGGTGCAAGGTAAACAACCTCTCCCTCTACGTTAGCAAAACAAAGGAGCTGATTGGGGGCTTCAGGAGGAACCAGCCTGGACTTTCCCCCATCCACATCAATGGGGCCGCCTTGGAGACTGTCAATAACTTAAAATTCCTCAGCGTACACATCTCAGAAAATCTGAAATGGTCTAACCACATGGACACCATGGTGAAGAAGGCACAACAGCGACCCTTCAACCTTACGATGTTGAAGAAATTCAGCCTGTACCCGAGGGCCCTCCCTGTTCTACAGGAGCATTATCGAGAGCATACTGTTGGGCTGCATCACAGCCTGGTAAGGCAACTCCACCGCCACGGACCGCAAGGCTCTTCAGAGGGTGACAGAGATGTTCACAAGTCTTTGAGGTGGAGTCCAAGTCAAGTCTCAAGTCTTTTAGGGCCAAGTCTAAGTCAAGTCTCAAGTCCCTTTTGGCAATGGCTTTCTGCCTGCTGTGGTTTAGGTCTGTAAATTATTTGAAGAGACTCCCTTGTTCATTAGTCCATACTTGTATGAAAGAAAGCACATTAAATCAAAATATATTTCCTTTTAAAACGTAGACAGTTTACATTAATAAAAGTAATTGTACCGGATATGAAAAAAAGCAAACATAACATTTTAAAGTGCATGGTATTTTGTGGCAGACACAGTCTATATTTCACTTCATTCTGCCACACAAACAGAAAATCTGTAGTTGAGGGAAGATAAATGACAAGTATGAATGTAAACCAACATGACTGACAACTGTTCAATAACTGCACTACCAAAGTGTTCTATATAGCAAACGTAATGCCCTTTAACCCTAAAATATATTTACTGACCTGGACACTTAACAGAAGTACAATTTTCTGTAACAAGTAGAAAAGTATGTCCTGTGCCCTAAGACAGAGAACATTTATGTTGCAGACAGATTACAATTCAGAAAGAACAAGTTTGTCAGCATTCTTGCACTGAGCCTGACAAGATGAGGGCACATGATGAGGCCTCCATGACTAAACACTCTCTCCACTGGGGCACTGGTGGCAGGCACAGCCAACACTGTCATTGCTACCTGCTTGAGCCTTGGAAAGTCTTTTGCATGGATTCTCCAAAAATCGATTTTATTTTCATCAGAAGATACTTGAATGTAGCAAATAATCTCTGCTCTGACAGAAAACTTTGTCTCCTTTCTTCTTGCTGATCTTGTTGCGGTAGTCAGAGAAAAGTCTGGAGGTTTTGGAAGGTGGTTGTTGTTCTTCTTCTCCACTACTGCTCACCGTAAAGATTACTTTCAGTGCCTCAGCCAAAACAAGGTCTGAAAAAAATGCATTAAATAATGTACGAATATAACAATACACATTGTACTGTACATAAAAAAGCATTATTATTTAAATGCAAGTGACATAGAAAACATTGCATGTTACAATGCATTGTACCTACCAATCAGACTCTCCTTCAATTCAGCTTTATCTTCATGTGGTATGTGGATCAAGCCAGAACAGGCAGAAAGATGGGTCCAGCAGTGCAGCCATTATGTATACATTGTCACCAAATTGAAGTTTTGCCTATTCAGCCGAGGGCTCCATTCTGACATTCACAAACACCCCCTGAAATCTGTGTTTGAGTGACTGCTGAAGTGCTTTTACTAGACTGACTTGGTGACGACTTGTGCTCAGTATACTTTGCAGATGATAGTTGAGTGACAGTACACAAGAAAGGGCAGCGAGAGAAAACCCCCTGAGTAAGGTCGGTGGCCTGGACAAAAGGGTCCAAAATGTCCAATAGCTCCAATAGCTGACTTCATTCCCTTGGTGATAAGCAGGTGATTCAGATTGGTGTTTGCTTTAACAAGCTAGAGGATGGAATTCCATCTAGTAGACACAGTACTACGATTGACTCCAAACTCAGCTTAAAATGCTTCTTTCAGGCGACCGGTAGTATGTAGTAAGCTGCAAGGTTTAGTTACCTTAGCCATCACACTGTTTATGATTTTTGTTTCCTTTAGTCCAACTCCAATCACCAGTTGTAATGAATGGGCAAAGCACTGCAAGCGCTGTTGCCTGCAATTGGTTTGTATAGCTTCAACATCAGCATTTTACTCTTCACCAAATTCTTCCCATAGGCTGGGGTTATCCACATCATCATCGCCATCATCATGATCATTGCTTGCTTTGGGGAAACAAACTGTGAAGGCCTTTTTCATATTTGCAGAGTTATCACATGTGATGTAATCTAATTGATGTTTTATGCCAAAATTATCACATATTACTTCAAATGTATCACTGATTCTTTCCCCAGTGTGTGACCCTGTGAATCTATCACAGCTCCACAGAACTGACTCCAGTCTGGGTGTGTTTTTCCTCTTCCATGGCCATGTAATGGGCCGTTATTCCCATGAAGCCCCTCGTGGACCTGTCAGTCAATATATCTACAGTGACAGACACTGATTCTGTCTTCTCTAGGGCACTTTTGATTGTAGCCTCCATGTTCAGTGTTTAGTCATGCAGGCACCTGGTCAACGTGGGCCTACTTACTTATTTGTCATCTACCACTGACATGAAATGCCTAAAGTGAGGGTTGTCCACTAAGGATATAGGCAGGTTGCAGGAAATGATCAGGTCTTGCAGTAAAGCCTCTGTTATGGCCTTCTGCCTGGGGTGGCCTTGGCTGTGCACATGGACACCTGTGTTGGTCAAAAATGAGTCAATGCTGAACAACATGATGGTTAGTTGTTGCTGACTTGAGATGGAAGTACAAGGACACAAACACCCCCTGAAATCTGTGTTTGAGTGACTGCTGAAGTGCTTTTACTAGACTGACTTGGTGACGACTTGTGCTCAGTATACTTTGCAGATGATAGTTGAGTGACAGTACACAAGAAAGGGCAGCGAGAGAAAACCCCCTGAGTAAGGTCGGTGGCCTGGACAAAAGGGTCCAAAATGTCCAATAGCTCCAATAGCTGACTTCATTCCCTTGGTGATAAGCAGGTGATTCAGATTGGTGTTTGCTTTAACAAGCTAGAGGATGGAATTCCATCTAGTAGACACAGTACTACGATTGACTCCAAACTCAGCTTAAAATGCTTCTTTCAGGCGACCGGTAGTATGTAGTAAGCTGCAAGGTTTAGTTACCTTAGCCATCACACTGTTTATGATTTTTGTTTCCTTTAGTCCAACTCCAATCACCAGTTGTAATGAATGGGCAAAGCACTGCAAGCGCTGTTGCCTGCAATTGGTTTGTATAGCTTCAACATCAGCATTTTACTCTTCACCAAATTCTTCCCATAGGCTGGGGTTATCCACATCATCATCGCCATCATCATGATCATTGCTTGCTTTGGGGAAACAAACTGTGAAGGCCTTTTTCATATTTGCAGAGTTATCACATGTGATGTAATCTAATTGATGTTTTATGCCAAAATTATCACATATTACTTCAAATGTATCACTGATTCTTTCCCCAGTGTGTGACCCTGTGAATCTATCACAGCTCCACAGAACTGACTCCAGTCTGGGTGTGTTTTTCCTCTTCCATGGCCATGTAATGGGCCGTTATTCCCATGAAGCCCCTCGTGGACCTGTCAGTCAATATATCTACAGTGACAGACACTGATTCTGTCTTCTCTAGGGCACTTTTGATTGTAGCCTCCATGTTCAGTGTTTAGTCATGCAGGCACCTGGTCAACGTGGGCCTACTTACTTATTTGTCATCTACCACTGACATGAAATGCCTAAAGTGAGGGTTGTCCACTAAGGATATAGGCAGGTTGCAGGAAATGATCAGGTCTTGCAGTAAAGCCTCTGTTATGGCCTTCTGCCTGGGGTGGCCTTGGCTGTGCACATGGACACCTGTGTTGGTCAAAAATGAGTCAATGCTGAACAACATGATGGTTAGTTGTTGCTGACTTGAGATGGAAGTACAAGGACACAAACAAATGTCTATGGGATTTTTCTGCAGAAATGTCCAAGAGGTTGCATGTTAGAACTCTCGTTTTATACTAAGTTACTTCCTAAGACCAGGCTACAACAGAAAGTATATTCAATCTCAGTGTGATATGCATATCGCCGAGATGCAACTTAATAATCTCTGGTAACAAGTAGGCCAAGCTTTCTGACAACGCACCTCTTAGCCTTTCAATAATTATTTGACAGTAATACATTTCCAGTTAGCTAAAATGACACACAAGAAAGCTAGCTATATCAAGCTGCTAAACAGGCTATTATTACTCTAACCACATTGTAACGTTGTTAGCTAGCTTTCCTAACTGATGTCGTATGAAGTTAGATGTAGTTGCGCCAGTGTCTTTAATGTTAATTCCACAAGTTTTGCAAACAGCATTTCATTTTTTTGCCACTGGATTACACTGCAGGTTCTTGTAACCAAATGTAATAACAAAAGCCTCACCACCTGATGACATTGTTGCTGATTCTGATTGTTTAGCTGTAGTACTACAGTGACTCACAAATGACGCAGATGCTCTAGAATGCTTTTCAGCCCTCTGCATTAAACTACTGTGTTACAATGCCACCTGTTCCATGTTATCTGACAGAATGCACAACAAAAACATATCCCAGTACTGACTTGGATTGTTCACAAGTCTCTCATCTAGAGTCCAAGTCAAGTCTCAAGTCAATTGATTACGAGTCTAAGTTAAGTCGCAAGTCATTTTCTTTGCGACTTAAGTGCGACTCGAGACCGAGTCTTAGATGCACACTGCTTGCCCTACAGGACACCTACAACACCAGGTGTCACAGGAAGGCCAAGAAGATCATCAGGGACCCCGAAACCAAGCCATGCCCTGTTATCCCTGCTTCCATCACTCAGATGCGGGCAGTACAGGAGCATCATGGCAAAAACTGAAAGACTGGCCAATAGTTTCTACCCTCAGACCATCAGGCTGCTGAATATCCACCACTAGTCAGCTACCTGCTCCAATACAGACACAATGCCCTTGGACAGCACAATGTGAAGCATGTCTACCAAGTATGGTCACAACACATCTAACCAATGAGAAAAACAGATTGATATTGTTTCTGGGAAGAGCAATAGCGATTTATAATTCTGTGGGATTTTTCTCCCATTGTGTTGGAATCTACGTTTACTTTCTGAATGGTAAACAAGGTGTGCCAGATCAGTGTGTTTACAAGGTCATGGCCCGCTTATGAGATTGCTTATAAATAGCAGCTATGTTTTGCAATGCAGTTACAATGGGCAATTTCTCTCAAACACTCCATCTACCTCCCTCATGTGTTGTACAAATACACACTCTCTCACACACATACACAGACACGCACACACACATACACACATGCACACACACAGTAAAGCATTATTTGTTGTTTGAACTTATTATTTCTAGTCCTAAAGTTGCAAGGATTTTCTCAAGATCTTTCTTCAATTTCAAACTATCCATATGTACTTTGACTTATAAAGGATAGTGAAGTTAACTTCAGTATAACCTACTATTCCTAGTTGAATCCATTTCAACTTTAGTTATATAAACTTTAAATGTAGAGTTATCGAAACTAACACCAAATTTACTTTGCCTACTAAAAGATAGTCAAGTCAACTTTACAATGTTTTCATTAATCTAACTTACTATCAAGTTAAGTAGACTTAACAACCCTAACCCGACTTTTAAAAATGATAGATATTTCAGTAGGGAACATTACGCTCCACATCTGTATCTTGTCCATGTGTGAGCTTTTTCTCCAGTTTCAAAACCCTCAGTAATGTCATCCAACCAAGAGACCACTTCAACTACAACTACATTTTTACTTGTTACTTTTTACAATTGATTGATACGTAAAAGGTTGCTCTGGATAAAAGTATGCTAAATTACCAAAATGTAAGTATTAAAAATGTTATGGTTACAAAGCATGCTGGGAATTATTTAAAAAATAAAAAGTTGAAGTCATCTTAACTTGACATTTTTTGTTAATACAGCTGTTTTTTCAGTTGAGTTGACATTTGGGTTGTGAATTTCAAAGTTGAGTAAGCATGTTGATCTTTCTTGATTCGACTTAGTTACATACGTATAGATAATTTGAGATAAGTTGTACTTATCTCACCTTTACATTTTGAGTCAACACAACTGTTATGTTGCTTCAGTTGTTTTGAATTGAAGTTGCGTAAACACAGATTTTTGCTAACTTAAGTTGATTTAATGCATTTTACAATCTGAGTGCTTTGAAGTCTACTCAACTTTCTTTTTTTTTGTGCAAATTTTGTTGATGTGTCTAGATATAATTTTTAAAAATGTACAGTACACACATATACACAAACACACACTATTATCTGTCGCATGGGTCACATCTGTGTGTGATTATTGAAATATGTTGCAGTACAGGGCCTCTGCCCTCCTGCTATACATTCTTAGACAAAAGGGCTCTATCGCTTGCTTTAAAAAAAAAAACATTTTTATCTTTATTTAACTAGGCAAGTCAGTTAAGAACAAATTCTTATTTTCAATGACGGCCTAGGAACAGGGGCAGAACGACAGATTTGTACCTTGTCAGGTCGGGGATTTGAACTTGCAACACTCTAACCACTAGGCTACCCTGCCGCCCCAAAAAGGAGGAGCCCCTAAAAGTGCTATATGGAACCCTTTTATAGGGTTCTTTGATCAGAACCCAAGGATTCTTCTTCACTGAACCAAAATTGATTCCATATAGAACCCTATATGGTGCCATTTATGAATTAGGGCTTCTAATAAAAATACATATTTTTAGCTAAGACTATAATATCATAAACAATAAAATAATGGACAAGAGAATACCAGCATAGTTTTGACATTTTATTGTCATTATATGCTAAAATAGTTTGGAAATATGGATTGGTGGCCAAGGAGGCATTTTTGGGGGGAATAATGGCCATGTCAATCTTGGTACCAACTCTGACTGACTTCTGTAAGAAGCAGTAGGCTGCAGTATGGGTTGCCTGGCTGGTTCCTGAGCAGGAAAACAAATGAGCACAAACATGACTTACTCTTCAGAAATAAGCGTTAATCTGTCAAAATGAAGACAAAATGCTAGGCAGACATAATTATTATGTAGAAGAACAACTTACATGCAGTTGTTGTCAGCAGCAGCCGAAAGAGATCCTCTGGCTCTGATAGTTGAGTTACGCCAGACTGAGCAAAACATAGATTGTGTGTTAAAAATCCTGTAATGACGAACTAGGCTATTTAATCACCAAGACATATTACACATAATTTATTATACATAATTTAGATACATTGAGTACCTCTTCTCCGTCCGCCCACTGCCCATCACACATTCAACAGGGGTCAGAAACAGTATATTTGCTTCATGAGACATAGTCCCCTCATCTCATGCCACACTGAAATAATGAAATAACTTAATTCCACCATAATTTGCAAATAAATTCATTAAAAATCCTACAATGTGATTTTCTGGACTTGCACAATTGTTGGCTGACTAAATACTTTTTTGCCCCACTGTATGTAACTGTGTGTGTATAAGAATGTCTCGAGGGTGTACAATGGCATGACCCTCTCAGTCTCAAGAGCATAGTGAAGATGATGGAGCAGATAATGACCAGTGCTAACTCGAAAGCATGTCTCTATCTAACATGATTAGCACGGGATGGACAAGCAAGGCAGGCCTAAGCAGATAGCTTAGCGCTTAAGAGGGGTGGGCCAGTAACCGCAAGGTTGCTTCTGCCTGAGCCGACGAGATTAAAAATCTGTCCCTGCCCTTGAGCAAGGCACTTGCTCCTGTAAATCGCTCTGAATAAAAGTCTTTGCTAAATGACTAAAGTGTTTAGCTGTGAGGAGGCCATTTATTTTCTACTTTCCCTTCTCAAATGTCCACTCTTCTTGGCTGATTCTACGTAATATCTGAAGTGGGACTGAGAATTCAACTCTCAAGCGCAACTTTGTCCACCTCTATCCAAAGGAGTAGTCTCCACCTAAATCAGTTTAGTGCATGTTTCTGCACCCTACACACCAGGATCTAGTGTGTCTTCCTATAAAGGTTTGTAAAGACTAAGTTTTTTTCATGCTGTCCTGTGCTCTAGCTTTAATCACTAAACACTCCTGTGAACCCAGTCTCTCCCTGAGAGAGAAGCTTTCACCGCCAGTCTGTAGGAGCAGGAGTGACAGCTATCATGAATTAGTGAGTTCATCACTAACGATCACACTTTATTTGGATAGTCCGGATAGTCCATCTGTAGATGCTCTACAGGGTCCACCATTCACTTTTCTTTTCACTGGCCCGGACATGGTCTAGTTTTTAAATGAATTGGGGTCATGCAGGGCCTGTAGTTTGACATGCTTTATGCTTTATGTTCAGCTATTAGATTTCCTTATAATGATATGTATTAAAAAGTTGTTAAATAATCTTTAAGAGTCTATTGACGCTCACCTGCATCAATCTAATTAACATAATACTAAAATCCTCATAACAATCTGTCAGGTTAGTAAATCAAATCAAATCAAATCAAATTTTATTTGTCACATACACATGGTTAGCAGATGTGGATATGGTTAGCAGATGTTAATGCGAGTGTAGCGAAATGCTTGTCTCTAGAGAAATGCTTATCTCTAGTAAGCTAGAGATATATTTTTTTACATTGGCTGCATCTCAACCCATCGCATCAAGCTATGTCGGCCTTCCACATCTGTGGTAGAAAGTGGCAGAGCTACAGCGTTTTGCATTATGACCCCCACAAGCCCCACTGGACTCGTCTGAAGTCGGGACCACCAATATTCCAACGCCACAAGGAGTCGCTAGAACGCGATGAGCAAAGTAAAGACCCCCGGCCAAACCCTCCCCTAACCCGGAGGACGCTGGGTCAATTGTACGCTGCCCTATTGGACTCCCGGTCACGTCCGATTGTGACACAGCCTGGGGTCGAACCCGGGTCTGTAGTCATGCGTCCGAACCGTTTGGGCTACAAATCACTATAGAAAGGGGAGACTCCCAAGGACAGTAGCTTCCTAAACGTTTGGGCTACAAACCACTATTGAAAGGGGAGATTCCCAAGAACAGTAGCGTCCTAAACGTTTGGGCTACAAACCACTATGGAAAGGGGAGACTCCCAAGAACAGTAGCTTCCTAAACGTTTGGGCTACAAAACACTATGGAAAGGGGAGACTCCCAAGGACAGTAGCTTCCTAAACGTTTGGGCTACAAACCACTATGGAAAGTCTCGTAGCTACAGTAGGATAGCCAAGACGAATGTTAGTCATTTTTTTGCATTATTTTTTTAAGACTGTCAATAGTAGCCAGTATATTGCTAGTACTGTATGTTCACTATTGAAAGTTTACTTTTGTAAATCACTTTCCCTAAAATACATAAGCTCAGTGAGTAGATTGTTGGGCGCTTCTTTTTGGTCAGGACAGCTCACATGTGCTGTGTAAAGGTAGTTGTCGCACTCATCTGTTTAACCTGTCTTCGTGCTTGTCTCCACCCCCCTTCAGGTGTCGCCCATCTTCCCCATTATCCCCGGTGTATTTATAACTGTGTTCTCTGTTTGTCTGTGGCCAGTTCGTTTTGTTCGGAGAACCTACCAGCGTTTTGTTTCCCTGCTCCTGCCTGTCCCTTATTCCTGTTTTATAATTTCCCGTTTCTGACCGTTCTGCCTGCCCTGACCCTGAGCCTGCCTGTCGTCCTGTACCTTTGCCCCTCTACTCTGGATTATCGACCTCTGCATGACCTGACCCTGAGCCCGCCTGCTGTCCTGTACCTTATACCCTCTCTGGATTATCGACCTCTGCATGACCTGACCCTGAGCCCGCCTGCTGTCCTGTACCGTACACCCTCTCTGGATTATTGACCTCTGCCTGACCTGACCCTGAGCCCGCCTGCTGTCCTGTACCTTACACCCTCTCTGGATTATCGACCCCTGCCTGCCTTGACCTGTCATTTGCCTGCCCCTGCTGGAGGAGTAAACGTTTGTTTCTTCAACACTGTCTGCACCTAGGTCATACCTTAAAGCTTCTGTACTGCTGGGCTAAATCTAGAGAACACCCATAGATGCATACAGTATGTGTGCGTGCCCATGTGGGAAAAAAGGATGCATCCATCCGTGGTTGCGTGTGTTAGTATCAGGTTTCAGGTAAGACCCAAGTGCAGACTGTATTGAAGTAACAATGTTTATTGCAACAACAGGGGCAGACAAATGACAGGCAGGGGTCGATAATCCAGAGTAGTGGGGCCAAGGTACAGGACGGCAGGCAGGCCCAGGGTCAGGTCAGGCAGAGGTTGGTAATTCAGAGTAAAGGAAAAGCCACAGGATGGCAGGCGGACTCAGAGTTAGGGCAGGCAAGGGTCAAAACCAGGAAGACGAGAAAAAAAGAGACTGGGGAAAAGCAGGAGCTGAGACTAAACGCTGGTATGCTTGAACAAAGGGGGATAATGGGGAAGACGGGCAACACCTGGAGGGGGTGGAGACAATCATAGGGACAGTTGAAACAGATCAGGGCATGACAGTTAGGTCTTCTATAATGTTATAACAAAGGCTCCTCCACCTTTACTCCACAGTCCCAGTATTTAATAGACTTCACCATCAGAGAGTATCTGACCTCCACTTACAGACTATGAGCACTGTGGCTCTATATAATTAGACACATACTCCGCTTGTCATGTTCACTTATGACTCGTCACTATCACATCTTGCCTCAGCAAAATGAGAATGTGTTTGGTTTGGCCTTGTTAAAGACAAAAAAAACAAGCAGCAAGCAATGCAGATGTAGAAGCACGGTGGCTGGGAAAAACTCCCTAGAAAGGCAGGAACCTAGGAAGAAACCTAGAGAGGAACCAGGCTCTGAGGGGTGGCCATCGAGCTAGCCTGCCAAGAGTAATGAATTTCAAAAAGTGTGCAACTAGCATTTAGCTAGCTGGCACTGAATTGTCACCCTATGCTTCTTATTAGCGGATAATAACTTTGGATGATTATAGTTGAAGTTGTTGAAGTCTTACAAGTAGCTTAAAACCTGTTACGACTAGGGGTTCTGCTAGTGGAACGTTTCAACAACATCCGGTGAAATTGCAGAGCGCAATTGTTTTTTTTAATTATTAGAAAAATGTAACTTTCATACAATCACAAGTGCAATACACAAAATGAAATCTTAACTTCTTGTTAATCCAGCCACCATGTCAGATTTCAAAAAGGCTTTACGGCGACAACAAAACATGCGATTATCTGAGGACAGCACCCCAATCATACAAACACATGACAATCATATTTCAACCCGCCAGGCGCGCCACAAAACTCAGAAATAATGATATAATTCATGCCTTACCTTTGAAGATCTTCTTCTGTTGGCACTCCAATATGTCCTATAAACATCACAAATGGTCCTTTTGTGGCGCATTTGATTCAGAAAAACACAGGTTCCACCTCGCCCAACATAACTACAAATGATCTAATAAGTTACCTGTAAACTTTGTCCAAACATTTCAAACAACGTTCTTAATCCAACTTTAGGTATTTTAAAATGTAAATAATCAATTAAATTTAAAACGGGGTAAACTGTGTTCAATTGCGGATAAAAATGAAAGTGGAGCGAGTTCCAGGTCACGCACCCCAAACAAAACAGTCCACTTGGCTATACACCCAGAAAGGAAAGGGCTACTTCTTCATTACTCAAAGGAAAAACATCAACCAATTTCTAAAGACTGTGGAAGCCATAGGAACTGCAACCAGATGCCTCAGAAATCTAGATTCACATAGAAAACCAATAGAAAACACAATCACCTCAAATAAAAATATTCCTGGATGGTTTGTCCTCGGGGTTTCACCTGCCAAATAAGTTCTGTTTTACTCATAGATATAATTTAACAGTTTTAGAAACTTTAGAGTGTTTTCTATCCAACTCTACCAATTATATGCATTTCCTAGCTTCTGGGCCTGAGTAGCAGGCAGTTTAATTTGGGCACGCTTTTCATCCGGACGTAAAAATACCCCCCCCCCCTAGCCCGAAGAAGAGGTTTTAAAGTAAATAGAAGTAAAATATCTAGCTAGCTACTAACAAAATGAACAATGTCATTAGCAGCTAATAAGATGCTAATATTAAACATCTATATTAGGCTAATTCTCATGAACGAAAACCATATTAAAAGTATGATCAATTTCATCAACACCAGACGTAGCTAAATGTTAGCAATGGATTGTGGTGGTCCTGGATCATCATTGGTGTCTGTCCTGGGTCGTCATATTCCCACTGTGGCGCTCCTGTATCTTCATATGACTCTGGTGGTCCTGTATCTTCATATGACTCTGGTGGTCCTGTATCTTCATATGACTCTGGTGGTCCTGTATCTTCATATGACTCTGGTGGTCCTGGATCTTCACAAGACTCTGGTGGTCCTGGATCTTCATATGACTCTGATGGTCCTGTATCTTCATATGACTCTGGTGGTCCTGTCTCTTCATATGACTCTGGTGGTCCTGGATCTTCATATGACTCTGGTGGTCCTGGATCTTCATATGACTCTGGTGGTCCTGTATCTTCATATGACTCTGGTGGTCCTGGATCTTCATATGACTCTGGTGGTCCTGGATCTTCATATGACTCTGGTGGTCCTGTATCTTCATATGACTCTGGTGGTCCTGTATCTTCATATGACTCTGGTGGTCCTGTATCTTCATATGACTCTGGTGGTCCTGGATCTTCATATGACTCTGATGGTCCTGTATCTTCATATGACTCTGGTGGTCCTGTCTCTTCATATGACTGGTGGTCCTGGATCTTCATATGACTCTGGTGGTCCTGGATCTTCATATGACTCTGGTGGTCCTGTATCTTCATATGACTCTGTGGTCCTGGATCTTCATATGACTCTGGTGGTCCTGTATCTTCATATGACTCTGGTGGTCCTGGATCTTCATATGACTGGTGGTCCTGGATCTTCATATGACTCTGGTGGTCCTGGATCTTCATATGACTCTGGTGGTCCTGGATCTTCATATGACTCTGGTGGTCCTGGATCTTCATATGACTCTGGTGGTCCTGGATCTTCATATGACTCTGGTGGTCCTGGATCTTCATATGACTCTGGTGGTCCTGGATCTTCATATGACTCTGGTGGTCCTGGATCTTCATATGACTCTGGTGGTCCTGTATCTTCATATGACTCTGGTGGTCCTGGATCTTCATATGACTCTGGTGGTCCTGGATCTTCATATGACTCTGGTGGTCCTGGATCTTCATGTGACTCTGGTGGTCCTGGATCTTCATATGACTCTGGTGGTCCTGGATCGTCATATGGATGTGTCGGTTCTGGATCGTCATATGTCTCTTTCTCAATCATCAACTTACCGTTTTAATGTTTGCAAATTATTTGTCTATGTTTAGTTGACAGTTAATAGGTTGACTAGGATAGCAGTTATTGTTTTACATAAATTAACCCATGTAAAAAAACAAATTATAGTTCAACCCATTTTTCAAGGAGAAAGTTGGTATGTCTGGTACAGTAAGTCTCCTTTGTATTTCAATGTTAAATGTAATGTGACATTTAGTTTGGGAAGCACCCAGATAACTATATATTTTTCTATAAAACAGAGCTACAGAAATGATTGCGCCAGCAACTCCTACCACAGGACCCTTTCTTGAGAACTTTGGGGAATGTATTGTACCTCAGTGGCCTGAACCGTGTACCTGACAAGGTAACGTCTGTCTTAATAGCCATTAAAGTATTTTCCAGTATTACATGAAAGAATAATCCTAATCTAAATAACACCACTTGCCACATCATTTTTAATGGACACATTCATGTAGAAGCAGAGTATAGCATGTATGTGTGTTGCTTAGTGGCAATTCTGTCCCACCCTGGGAAAAACCTATGATCCATTACTGTGGTGTCAGGTAAAGGACACACATGCTTTACTTAATGTGCCCATACTCTGTGCCCATGTGTCCACATTTCCCACCCTATGTTAAATTGCCTGAATGTATTTAAAGGTCAGATTGTCCAGACCGAATGGAAATCACAACAATGTGTCCCTGTCCTCTAAGCGAAGTGGTCAGACAGATTCGAACATACTACAATAAGACCACAATATGACTTCTGCGTGTCTAGACCTGACAGTTAAATGCAATCATTGTGTTTGGTTAATAAAAGTCAGATTTTATTAACCGAGGTGGTTAAGATTTACATGTAAATTGTGCTAATGTTTTCTGACATAAATATGTCAGGGAGATTAACAACTTCAGTCAGTGGAGTTTTAGTGTTTACATGGTTAACTTTCCCCTTCTTGCTACAAGCTGACTCAAAACACACAATTTAAAAATGAGGCCCAGATCTTGTTCAGAACTAAATGGCTGGTAAAATAAAACTTTATTTAAAAAGACCTGCTAATAACCAACGATGGCTCTCTACCAGACAAACCCATTTTATGCACGCTTTGACGATATCTTCCTGTCCGGGTTGGCGCCCTCCTCGGGCTCGTGCCTTGGGGGAGATCTTCGTGGGCTATACTCGGCCTTGTCTCAGGGTAGTAAGTTGGTGGTTTGAAGATATCCCTCTAGTGGTGTTGGGGCTGTGCTTGGCAAAGTGGGTGGGGTTATATCCTACCTGGTTGGCCCTGTCTGGGGGTATCTTTGGACGGGGCCACAGTGTCTCCCGACCCCTCCTGTCTCAGCCTCCAGTAATTATGCTGCGATAGTTTGTGTCAGTGGTCTAGAATCAGTCTATTATATCTGGAGTATATCTCGTGTCTTATCCGGTGTCCTGTGTGAATTTAAGTATGCTTCCTCTAACTCTCTCTCTCTTCTCTCTTCTCTCGGATGACCTCAGTCCTACGACCATGCCTCAGGACTACCTGGTCTGATGACTCCGTGTTGTCCCCAGTCCACCCCAGTCCACCTGCTGCTGCTCCAGTTTAAACTGTTCTGCCTGCGGCTATGGAACCCTGACCTGTTCACTGGATGTGCTACCTTGTCCTGGACCTGCTGTTTTTTTTACTCTCTCTACCGCATCTGCTGTCTCTAACTCTGAATGATCAGCTATGAAAAGCCAAACTGACATTTACTCCTGAGATGCTGACCTGCTGCACCCTCTACAACCACCATGATTATTATTATTTGACCCTGCTGATCATCTATGAATGTTTGAACATCTTGGCCATGTTCTGTTATAATTTCCACCAGGCACAGTCTGAAGAGGACTGGCCACCCCTTAGAGCCTGGTTCCTCTCTATGTTTCTTCCTAGGTTCCTGACTTTCTAGGGAGTTTTTCCTAGCCATCTGCATTGCTTGCTGTTTGGGGTTTTAGGCTCGGTTTTTGTATAGCACTTTGTGACATCGGCTGATGTAAAAAGGGCTTTATAAATATATGTGATTGATTGAGAACCATACTGTGCGTGAGGGCGCCCACGAACCAGAGGACTGGGTGATCTCGCTCTCTGAAGCCGACGTGAGTAAAGTCTTTAATCAGGTCAACACTTGCAAGGCGGAGGGGACCATATTCCAGGACACGTTCTCAGAGTTCAGCTGGAAGGAATATTCACTGTAATGTTCAACATCTCCTTGTCCCAATCTATAATCCCCACATGTTTTAAGATGAGGGGGGGGGGGGGGGGGTGCTTAGTACCCTGCTGTGTTCCCTGTTCACCAACTCCAACACCATCATGCTGACGACACAACGTGGTAGGCCTGATCACCGGCAACAATGAGACAGCCAATAGGGAGGAGGTCAGTGACCTGGCAGTGTGGTGCTGGGAGAACAACCTCTCCCTCAATGTCAGTAAGCTCAAGGAGCTGATCGTGGACTACAGGAAATGGGGGGAGCGAGAATGCCCCCATCCACGTCAATGGGTCTGTAGTGGAGCTGGTCGAGAACTTCAAGGTCCGCACAGTTGTAAAGAATGTGTGACAGCGCCTCTTCCCCCTCAGGAAGTTGAAAAGGTTTGGCATGAGCCCTACAGCACCGTTCAGAGCGTATTGACTGGCTGCATCACTGTTTGGTATGGTAACACCATAGCCCTCGATCGCGTGGCACTACAGAATGTGGTGCGGACAGCCCAGTACATCATTGGGGCCGAGCTCCCTGACATCCAGTACATTATATCAGGTGGTGTGAAAGGAAGGCCCGGAAAATCAATAGAGACTCCAGCCACCGAAGCTATAGACTGTTCTCTCTGGTAAGCGGTACCGGTGCATCAAGTATAACACCAAGAGGCTCGTGACGGTTTCAATCCCCAAGCCATAAGGTTGCTAAATAGCTAACGAAATAGCTACACGGACTATCTGAATTGACCCTTGTATTTATTTACATTTTTGCACTGTCTCTAGGCACACTAAACGGACTCTACACACTCACAGTCCAAGACACACATAACATACACACACATTTGTACTGACTCCACATACACGCACATACAATCTTAATTTATTCTGCTGCTAGTCTGTTTATCATATATCATGATGCCTAGTCACCTTACCCCTATACATATCTACCTCTATCACTCCAGTATCCCTGCACATTGTAAATATGGTTCTGGAACTGACCCTGTATATAGTGTGCTTACTTACTTTATCATGTTCTTCTTATTTATTTTTTAAATTTTTTGTTCAACCTTGTTATTTTTAGTGCTACATTGATTACTGCGTTGTTGGGGTTAGAGCTTGCAAGAAAGGTATTTCACTGTACTTGTGCATGTGACATTAAAACTTGAAACTAATCTTTCTGTGCTTTCAGAATCATCCTGCTGCAAATGTTTCTTGCTCAGCATACCACAAAGTATTCTCTATTGTTCACATCACTGTGTCGTTGGGTCCTAGACCATGAGTGTGTTTGAAGAAGTATGGTGTCGGGTTTCGCTTTGAAAAAAATCCATTCTTCAATTTGACTTACTAGTTCATGTCATATTCTTCGGAAATTACCATACGCTTGGGACTGTGGATCATGGCCATTGTGGTGACTAAATGTAATCTGTACAACAACTTTGTAACCCAATCAGTCTTTACCTGTGGCTCTTTGACTGCATTTGAAAGTCTTTGCCAGACCGCAGGCAACGGAGAAAATAGTATCTCCCAGACATGTGCCGACACGTGTCCATAATATTAGCTTCTAGTTATCTTTTTAGCAAGGTTTTTAGCACGCTAGCTAACTATTTCAAAACAAATCCAATTTAATTTGTCACATGTGCCGACCTTACCTTGAAATGCGTACTTACAAGTACTTAACCAACTTTTAATAACATTTTGTTAAGAAAGTATTTACTAAATAAATTAAAGTAAAAAATAAATAATAAAATACAAAAAGTAACACAATAAAATAACAATAATGAGGCTATATACGGGAGGTACCGGTACCGAGGCTATATACAGGGGGTACCAGTACCGAGACAATGTGCAATTAGTCAAGTTAATTTGTACATGTAGGTAGGGGTAAAGTGACTATGCTTAGATAATAAACAGTGAGTAGCAGCTGTGTAAAAACAAAGGGGGGGGGGGGGGGGGTCCTGGATGACAGGAAGCTTGGCCCCAGTGATATTCTGGGCCATACGCACTATCCACTTTAGCTCCTTACGGTCGAATGCCGAGCAGTTGCCATACCAGGAGTTGACGCAATCTGTGGATCTGTTGGGGCGGTATGCAAATTGGAGTGGGTCTAGGGTTTCTGGGAATCATGGTGTTGAGGTGAACCATGACCAACCTTTCAAAGCATTTCATGGCTATGGACGTGAGTGCTACAGGGCGATAGTCATTTAAGCAGGCTACCTTCGCTTTCCTGGGCACAGGGACAATGGTGGTCTGCTTGAAACATGTAGGTATTACAGACTCGGTCAGGGAGAGGTTGAAAATGTCAGTGAAGACATTTGCCAATTTGTCCGCGCATGCTCTGAGTACACGTCCTGGTAATTCGTCTGGCCCCACGGCCTTGTGAATGTTGACTTGTTTAAAGGTCTTTCGCACATCGGCTATGGAGAGTGTGATCACACAGTCGTCCAGAACAGCTGGTGCTTTCATGCATGCTTCAGTGTTGCTTGTCTCGAAGCTAGCATAAAAGGCCTTTAGCCTGTCTGGTAGGCTCACGTCCCTGGGCAGCACGCGGCTGGGTTTCCCTTAGTAGTCCATAATCGTTTGCAAGTCCTGCCACATCCAACGGTTTGATGGTTCGTCTGAGGGAATGACTGGATTTCTTATAAGAGTCTTTGCTTATGGCCTTATACAGCTCTTTGAGTGTGGTCTTAGTGCCAGCGTCGTTTTGTGGTGGTAAATAGACAGCTACAAAAAATATATAATGGTAGATAGTGTGGTCTACAGCTTATCATGAGGTACTCTACCTGAGCAATACCCCGAGACTACCTTAAGCTGTTAAATATCTGACAACTTCAACAATAATCATCCAAATGTATTATCAGCTAATAAAAAGCATGGCCTGGCACTTCAATCCTAACTAACTTTAATGCTAGTTTGATAAATGTTTTCCCTCCATTACTTTTTATCTAGTTAGCTTGCTTGATGCTATCTTAAAGCTAATCCATGTAATAGAACAATACCAAGCAAAACACATTTTCAACAAGGTGCCATACGTGTAATGTTTTAAGTTATGGAAATAGAAAATTATAATAAAATGTTAATACCTCTTGAAAAGCAGTGCGAACAATGCTGCTGTCGTTGCTGGATAGGCAGGATTTTGCTTTAGCACGGCGGAGCAGGCAGGACTCTGCACGCACGTTTTGATGATGTCACAAGGTCGAACAATGGCCTGATTGGTTGATGAAGTTGTTGGTCCAATGGC
The DNA here is from genome assembly GCF_045791955.1 of Oncorhynchus clarkii lewisi. NCBI lineage: Eukaryota > Metazoa > Chordata > Actinopteri > Salmoniformes > Salmonidae > Oncorhynchus > Oncorhynchus clarkii. Next base: position 78,940,792 of record NC_092147.1, on the reverse strand, counting down.
AACATAATAAAGACAATCCTGAAATGTGTCCTAAATGATGATGTGCTTTCTCCTCCACTCATGTTATTCTCTTCTCTCTCATCTCTCCCCTGGCGCTAAAGGCCCCTTGTGAAGGAGAAAGTGGGTTGCAGGTGGTCGCTAGGGGAAACGAAAATGGCACCAATCTCAGTTCTATTCCACTATCTTAATTGTGAAAAGAAATGTGTATACTTTAATGTGGGCTAATATTCTAAACTCACAGGTAACCATCATAGGCTTCCACTCTGCTTCTTAACTTTTAAACCTGGTCCCCAGGTACTAGCAAATAGCCGAGACCCTCAAATCTGGCTCCTTCTTAATTCTGTCTCATTTCACCCCAGCATGATCTGTCTAAGCACTGAAGAATGGTGGCTGTCAGAGTTCCTTCATCGGAGATTAGGTAAATGTCCCAATTTTTTTCTGTGATTAAGCCGTTCTCCGCTGAGGGCTGGAAATGTATCTGGCCCATTCTCTCAGTTGTGAACTTCATCCAACCTCATCCACCCAATAAAACGTCCTCTATATCTCTTCCCAAAAACTTGGGACAACTTCAGTGAAAGTTGTTTTGTGTGAAAGTATAGGCCTATATTATTGTGTTAATATCATATTTTCCCAAGGTTTTGAGTCTGTTGTGAGCAGCACATCAAAGGCATCCTGAAGCTTTGGCTTTGAATTGATGCAATTATGAACATCAGAGAATGGCATCATCCCATTTCTGAATGAGGCTTTTTAAAGAGGACAATACAATAATGTGGTTGTGTTCTCTCACAACTTGTTCACAATGAGTTCACAATGACGAGCATTTCAATAGGCCCCTTGTCAGATACAGACGTTATTACGTTAATCAAATGATCTGCAAAAAACGTCAGTGGTGGTTAAGCTAACCAAAGGAAATAATGTAATATCAAGGCGAAGCGAACCCCATTGGGTTCCTGTATATTTCTCTTTTAAATATTGTAGTTCACTAGAATAGTTGTCAGGGCAGCATTAGAAGCATGAAAAACCTTTTCCAATCAATACTCCCATCTGTAGGCCTGTAGGCTTGAACTAAAGGTCTGAACATATTCTCCTTCTACTGCACTAAAGAGAAGCACTGCATACAGTCCTATAGTGGAGCACCATATATCACCACAAATACAAATGGCTTTTCTTTTATTAAAGTCAGCCAGGGTGTGTGAGGTGAGAGCACATAAGACAGGACAGTTTTTTTGGTTGGCAAAGGTGAAGGCTTAGCTATGTTCAATACACATGAACAGCACACATTGCTACTGGCTGTGGAGCTATAGTATTATGAAAGCACAACAACAACCGATACACATCTGTACCGGTGATTCATTTCTCTCTTCTAGTTCTCATTTTGAGATGAGTGCAAACTGCATTTTAGGAAACTGTGTGGGTGTTTATTCTAGGGATGTTTAGTACGAGTTCTCTGAGTAAATGTGTATCTGTTCTAATCTAACTCTATAAACCCGTTGGGACACGGGGAGAATGAGGCGCATTTGTAAACATGAATAAACCTGAGAGATATCTATCCCAAAGGACTAGAATCTTCAGTGAAGGAAAACAAAACCTCAAACAAAAAAGAACAGAGCAGCTGGTAGAAAATGGAAGTGTTTACTACAGGTTGGCCCCTCTTCAATCTCACGCTACTCCCTAAAACCTGCTAATAACATTCCTATAAATGCTACCGAGGACAGCTATGTAGATTTGATGTTACCCTGGGGTGATTGTGTGTTCACATATAGATCAACGGTGAATGGTGGTTTTACCTGTAGCCTGCGGTAAGCCTATTTCCTATTTCATCCTGGTGACGTGTTGCAGGTCCATTGTTGACTGTTACACCTTGCTGTCTGATTTCCAGTTGAAGATATGGAAGGACCGCTGGATGCAGTAGTGTGAAATGTGGTGTAGCATGGAGTATGTCAGAGAGCACACAGCTCCAGCTTGGTCAACCTTGCTCTTTAGTGATACAATCTGAAGGTTGACTCCTTAACATTCTTATCTGCCATGGGATCTGCAACAGTCAGACATACTGCACACACATTACGATGGCATTTCTTCAAGCGATAAATGTCCCTGTGAGAGCATCCTCGGTGGTGTCAATAACAATCGGATGCATCCAGTTTTCAGGGAAAATGGAAAAAGCTTCCCCGACAGTTTTTCCCCCTCCCGTCAGGACCAGGGTTACCGTGCTACGTTAGGTTATCGTGAGAGAAGACATTTCAGAGCACCTGCAATCTATTCTGCCTCTGCTTTAGAAACTGCCATGCACATCCCGCTCCATGTCCAAAGCAATACAGTTCAATTTGAGAGCCGGCAGAACAGCGCCGCTGTTGTCAACAGAAGGTGAAGGGTCAGTCAGTGTCTGCTATGAGTGGTGAGGAGTAGGGAGTAGGCGTCTCTCTCAGTACATTCGCTACCCATTTCAACAACACAGCTCTCCGGTTCAGTGATTTTGAGTCCACTGCATTTGACATTTTTCTTTACTGTAAAGAAAATGAAAGCAGTGTTATGGTGGCATGTAGCCTAGCGGTTAAGAGCGTTTGGGCCAGTAACCGAAAGGTTGCTGGTTTGAATCCCGAGCTGTCTAGGTGAAATAATAGCATCTGCTAAATGAGTAAAACAAAACGTTATATCAGTGTCTATAAGTACCGTAGCAACCTATTACTGTTAGGAAATGGCAAACGCTCCAGTCTCTAACATAGTGTGTCTGGACTGAGGAGCCATGTAATATGATGTAGGCGCGTGTGCGCAGCTTAAGATGTGCACGTGTGTGGGTTTGAGTGTTTATCCGATATAATGAGATAGCCTTTCGGGTCCTTTCCATCAGCCAATCAGGGTCACTGCCGGTACCCTGTGTCGTCGGAAATCAGAAATAGCCCATCTCCTCATCTCCTTCATCTCTACATCTCCATCTCCATTCACAGTGGTCGGCATCTCTGCACATGACAGCACACAGCTGGGAGTGAAGTCTACATCCTGATCTCACTCCCCCTCTCTCTCTGTAGCTCACCATCTCTCAGTCCTGTCCTGTATTTGGACTTATAATGAATCATAAAGATTTGTATTACCAAGACCTTAATCGCCTATGTCATAGATTGCTGTTCTTCCAGTAGTGTAGGCACACCTGACCGAAGATAGTGAGAGATTCACAGCCTCAGTTAGAGAGAGACTAACAAAGACAATTATTAGGCCACAGAGACAGACAGTCAGGACCACTGCCAAGTCTGACAATTAATTGGGAATTAACTTATGGCAAGGAAGCAATGCTTTTTGTTTGAATTCTACTGTATCAGAACGATCTCTCTGTGCAGAAATTCTTCAGTTCCTCAGCAGGTGACCTCCAGCAAAAGCCTTTGCAGAACTTTGACATGTTGAGTGGAGGTCTCAGTGTTTGTGACGGAGTCCCCTAGGGGCTGGAGGAGTGTCCTGCAGCAGTGTCTAGATCAGTGACAGACTCTCCCAGTGGCGGTGACACCCCCTGCTCCACTCCGCTCCTCATGGACACACTGTGCACACTAGACTGCTGACATTGGGGCTTTTGTAGCTGTCCAATGATGCACCACACAGCCCTTCGTGAAGGCACATTGCAGCTCCAACAGGGGGGCTTAAGCGATGGTGACCCCTGCTCTATCTGTGGTGGTTTGTATTAAACAGGGGAAGTAGGAAGTATCTGTTTCACTATTTCAGTGAGATGCTTCCTGACGGCCACAGTTAGACTGTGATGCTTCCTGATGGCCACAGTTAGACTAAGATGCTTCCTGACGGCCACAGTTAGACTGAGATGATTCCTGATGGCCACAGTTAGACTAAGATGCTTCCTGACGGCTACAGTTAGACTGAGATGCTTCCTGACAGCCACCGTTAGACTAAGATGCTTCCTGATGGCCACAGATAGGCCTCCCTGGGATGCTGGTATGTCAGAGTGGTCATTGAGATGCAAGCTGCAGGTTACAGCCAAACAGGGTAAGACAATCCCATCTGTGCTTTTGGAAAGATGTGAACTAAGCACATCTAAAATCATGCATTACTGTGAGAAATGCTGACCTAGTGTACTGAATAAAAGTCCATTCATAATGAACTGTGAGAAAGCTGAGCCATGGATGACATGGATGGCATCCATCCAGGGGGCTGGTGGCACCTTCATTTGGGAGGGTGGCCTCATAGTAATGGCTGGAACAGAATGAATAGAACAGTATCTAACATGTCAAATGCATAGTTTCTAGGTGTTTGATACCATTCCATTCACCCCATTCCAGCCTTTATTATGAGCCGTCCTCCCCTCACCAGCCTCCTGTGATGGCATTATACACTATTCATCATTCACTATTCTTTAAAGCCACCTCAACAGATAATCTTAGAACTGTTTTAGTGTTGAATGAAATGAAATGTCTGCATGGAACTCACAGCGTAGAGCTCCAGATGTAATGAACACGAAACAGAGAGCTGGTATCAAGCGCAGGGTGCAGCAGGGTGCAGCAGGTGTTTAATGTAAAGGACCACAGGAGGAGGCAGGTAGCTGGGTCCAGGGGCAGGCAGCAGGTCATACACAGGGGTTCAAAAAGGCAACAGTACAGGCAGGGAAAAGGCTAGTAATGTCGTCCGGGAGATCAGGCAATAGGTGAGTACCAGGGAATCCGATAGGCTAAGTAAGGTACAGGCATGGAATAAGCAAAAGGCATTGTAAATTGTATCTTTATTTAACTAGGCAAGTCAGTTAAGAACAAAGTCTTATTTTCAACGACAGCCTAGGAATAGTGGGTTAACTGCTTTGTTCAGGGGCAGAAGGACAGATGTATACCTTGTCAGCTCAGGTATTCAATCTTGCAACCTTTTGGTTACTAGTCCAACGCTCTAACCACTAGGATACCTGCCGCCCCTGCTGTTGCTAGTGAGGTAGGGAAAAATTATCATACACGGGAGGAACAATCATGGGAAAACCAGTGCTCCGAGGAGAGGTGTGTCAAAAACAAACAATACCTCACAGTGATGGGGTGCAAAGAACTGAACTAAATAGTGTGTGATAATGACATAGAGGTGTCAGAACAGGTGATCAGAATTCGGGTGATTGGGATCTGGAAAGTGAGCTGCGTTCAGGGGATCCACGTGCGTGAGAGTGTGAGTTAGAAGCAGACGTTACACAGATGTAAGATTTTAATTTAATATTTTGTTGTTCAGAATTTTCATTCACATCAGGAAATGTAAAACGTGTAGTGTATTTGAGGTTGAAAAAGGCTTCTAAAGTTTGTAATTTCCACTTTGAAATTTCAGACATGACTTTATCAACCGCTACAAAAATGTTCATTAACATAATCCACACAATAATTCACATTTCCTGTTGCTGCAGGATTTTTCCTTGTGTACTACAGGAAAAAGAGGGCCGAGCATGCCCCCATTCTCATCGACAGGGATGTAGTGGAGCAGGTTGAGAGCTTCAAGTTCCTTGGTGTCCACACCACCAACAAACTAACATGGTCCAAGCACACCAAGACAGTCCTGAAGAGGATGACAAAACCATTTCTCCCTCAGGAGACTGAAAAGATTTGTCACGGGTCCTCAGATCCTCAAAAGGTTCTACAGCTGCACCAACGAGAGCCTGACTGGTTGCATCACTGCCTGGCAAATGCTCGGCCTCCGACCGCAAGGCACTACAGAGGGTAGCGCGTACGGCCCAGTACATCACTGAGGCCAAGCTTCCTGCCATCCAGGATGTCTACAGGCGGTGTCAGAGGAAGGCCCATAGACTGTTCTCTCTGCTACAGCAGTCTAGGTCCAAGAGGCTTCTAAACAGCTTCTACCCCCCCCCCCCCCCCCACCCTCTTTTACACCGCTGCTACTCTCTGTTGTTATCATCTATACATAGTCACTTTAATAACTCTAGCCACATGTACATATTACCTCAACTAGCCGTTGACTCCGCACAATGACTTTGTACCGGTACAATTTTATTTGATTATTTTCCTTATGTAGCAAACTGGCTCAAATTAAGATCCTGTGTCTGCAGAAATGGAGGTAGATTAGAATCGAACATGAGACTGCAGACATCTTCACACATTTAATATTGCATATGACATTGGGTGAATATCGTCCTTGTCTGTAATCTCAGCAGTATTTCCCATTCTTCTTTCAAAATGTTGTAAATGACAACTACCGACTTTCTCCTCTGTTCCCCTAGATTGCTTTCTGTATAGATGTTGAATAATTAATGGGGTGGCAGGGTAGCCTAGTGGTTAGAGCTTTGGACTAGTAACCGAAAGGTTGCAAGTTCAAATCCCCGCAAAAATCTCCAAAAGCTCTCTATGTAAATCACTACGTCGTCAACAACATAGATAAATTAAGCTTTAATTGTAATATCTCAGGTGCTCCTGCACACAAACTAGTAGACGCACTGTGCTTCAATCCAAACCAATGGCATGTCTCAACACTTTCACAAAGATAAAAGAGCTGAGCTACAGTATCTATCAACTCAAACATCGCCAAGAATCTTTATTTTCCCCCGTTTCAACACAGAAAAGTTACACAAGTTACTCTAATAAACACAAAACCTCTAAACCTCAATGCAAAACCAGCACTAAGTGTAACATTGCAAGGAGCCTTGATTCAAACCAACACAATTCATGTCTTTCTTTGACAGTAGTGCTTTACTTCCTCTCATGTCGGCAGGCAGAGCAAATGGAAAGGCTCTCTGTTTGTGTGACATCAAACGAAAATCCCTGAGTGTGTTTGTTGTCTCAACACTTTAGAGAGAGTTTATAAGTCACAAGCACATTGTTGTGGATGTGAATGCAGGCGACAGTGAAAATCTTAAGCTCCAACAGTGCTGGTCAAAGAGAAGTGAAGGAAAGATACGGAGAAGCAGAGGGGAGCCCCACATTTGATGCATGCTTTTTTGGCATTAATACGTGTCACATATCAGTTTGCAAACAATGTAAAAAAGTATATATCATTGAGTTAATAAAGCCGCATACAAAATGCAGGTGTTTCAGCATAGCTCAGTTCTTTCTGTGGTGCAGCAAGCCAGCAGAAAATACGGAGCGTTGCGCCGTGATTGGCTTAGTGTTTTTTCACTCATGGGGACACTACGTCACCGCCAAGTCTAAGGGTAGAGCTGGAAAATTCCACCTACTTGGGTGCTACCATAGTCTTACATTAGAAGTGCATTTCCAAGAAGGCTCAAGGTAATTAGCTACAGATAAAATGATGTCAAATCACATCATATCACAGTAGCTTTGATTGGACTGATCATGTCAAGATCATACTTTCAAAATCTTAGCCACAGCAGTCATCATCATGAATCAAGTCAACAATGTACTGGCAAATCCTTTTCATTCCTTGGGGCGGCAGGTAGCCTAGTGGTTACTCTGGACCCGGATCTCTCTTTTGAAGAACATATCAAGACCATTTCAAGGACAGTTTTTTCCATCTACGTAACATTGCAAAAATCTGAAACTTTCTGTCCAAAAATGATGCAGCAAAATTAATCCATGCTTTTGTCACTTCTAGGTTAGACTACTGCAATGCTCTACTTTCCGGCTACCCGGATAAAGCACTAAATAAACTTCAGTTAGTGCTAAATACGGCTACTAGAACCCCAAAATTTGATCATATTACTCCAGTGCTAGCCTCCCTACACTGGCTTCCTGTCAAGGCAAGGGCTGATTTCAAGGTTTTACTGCTAACCTACAAAGCATTACATGGGCTTGCTCCTACCTATCTCTCTGATTTGGTCCTGCCGTACATACCTACACGTACTCTACGGTCACAAGACGCAGGCCTCCTAATTGTCCCTAGAATTTATAAGCAAACAGCTGGAGGCAGGGCTTTCTCCTATAGAGCTCCATTTTTATGGAATGGTCTGCCTACCCATGTAAGAGACGCAAACTCGGTCTCAACCTTTAAGTCTTTACTGAAGACTCATCTCTTCAGTTGGTCATATGATTGAGTGTAGTCTGGCCCAGGAGTGGGAAGGTGAACGGAAAGGCTCTGGAGCAACGAACCGCCCTTGCTGTCTCTGCCTGGCCGGTTCCCCTCTTTCCACTGGGATTCTCTGCCTCTAACCCTATTACAGGGGCTGAGTCACTGGCTTACTGGGGCTCTTTCATACCTTCCCTGGGAGGGGTGCGTCACTTGAGTGGGTTGAGTCACTGATGTGATCTTCCTTCCCCCCCCCCATGGGTTGTGCCGTGGCGGAGATCTTTGTGGGCTGTACTCGGCCGCGTCTCAGGATGGTAAGTTGGTGGTTGAAGATATCCCTCTAGTGGTGTGGGGGCTGTGCTTTGGCAAAGTGGGTGGGGTTATATCCTTCCTGTTTGGCCCTGTCCGGGGGTGTCCTCGGATGGGGCAACAGTGTCTCCTGACCCCTCCTGTCTGAGCCTCCAGTATTTATGCTGCAGTAGTTTATGTGTCGGGGGGCTAGGGTCAGTTTGTTATATCTGGAGTACTTCTCCTGTCCTATTCGGTGTCCTGTGTGAATTTAAGTGTGCTCTCTCTAATTCTCTCTTTCTTTCTTTCTTTCTCTCTCTCGGAGGACCTGAGCCCTAGGACCATGCCTCAGGACTACCTGACATGATGACTCCTTGCTGTCCCCAGTCCACCTGGCCGTGCTGCTGCTCCAGTTTCAACTGTTCTGCCTTTTTATTATTGGACCATGCTGGTTATTTATGAACATTTGAACATCTTGGCCATGTTCTGTTATAATCTCCACCCGGCACAGCCAGAAGAGGACTGGCCACGCCACATAGCCTGGTTCCTCTCTAGGTTTCTTCCTAGGTTTTGGCCTTTCTAGGGAGTTTTTCCTAGCCACCGTGCTTCTACACCTGCATTGCTTGCTGTTTGGGGTTTTAGGCTGGGTTTCTGTACAGCACTTTGAGATATCAGCTGATGTACGAAGGGCTATATAAATACATTTGATTTGATTTGGTTAGAGCATTGAGCCTGTAACTGAAACGTTTCTATATCGAATCCCTGAGCTGCCAAGGTACAGATGTGTCATTTTGCCGCTGAAAAAGGCAGTTAACCCACTGGTCCTAGGCCATCATTGTCAATAAGAATTTGTTCATAACTGACTAGCCTAGTTAAATAAATAAACATGAAGAGAAATAATGAAGAGAAATTATGGATCAAATGTATCGGTGCTCATCAACAATTGGACACCAGGCTTCACAACAAGTTGGAAATCGCAAATTCAACAACGGAAAGAATCAGTGCAAGAATTGCAAAGCAGTCATTAGCCTGCTATTCAATGAAGTGTGGTTCTAAGATTAAGGGTCTCTTCTTAGTTTAAAATGATAAACATTCAACATTGGCCGTGCTGTCAATGAAGCATGATTTGTGACGTGCTCAAATCAACTTGAGGATCACTGACGTCATCCTGATTCTCAGTTTTTTGTTGTTGTTGGGGTTCCCAGTTGTCTTGAAAGCAACATAAATCCAGAGAATGACTAAGTTTAATGACAAAACTTGCCCACCAAGGACAGCTGCGCCACCTTCCTGTTCAAGTGAGCACAGTACAATAAGGTGGTCCAAAAATGTATTGTATGCTGCAACATAAATGAGGTAGTATGCCAGGGAGATATGTATACTGTAGCTAAGAAAGTAATACTAAGTGTATGTTGTGTAGTAAGCTGTTAGTAGCCCATGTGCCTCACCCTAATAAATTGGTCTATTTTCACGTCTTTATTTATCCTACGGTTCTGACTTGGTGTACAGGGAGAATTCTGTGAGAACGGCCCATGTTCTGAATTCTGTTGCTGTACATTTCAAAAGTGATTAACAAATAGTTATATTGACTACGTATGTCGTATAGTAGCTCGCTCATTGACTTAATCGAAATTACAGATTGCCTCTTATCCGCTTCTCGTCCCCTTATGCCATAGTTTGTACATCTCAATTGTCAGTAGAAACCACATTTGTTTAAGCAAATCAGCCATATCAGCTATGCTTTTTAGAGGCAGTAAATGTGTCACGAATCCCGTTTCCTGAGTCTGTTTTTGTCTGTGTTCTGTCCTGGAGTGTTGGGAGTTCTGATTACCCGCACCTGTATCCCATCAGCTATCTGCACACCTGGTCCTGATCATCATCTTTCCTCTTCATAAGCCCGGACCTGACATCCATTCCCTGCCGGATCGTTAGCCATGAACAGTATGTTGTGCCAGAGTATCAGCCTCAAGTTGGATAGAATTTGTTTTGTTGTTTTTTACGTATTGCTTGCCTTAAACTTACCTCCGTTTGTTTTGTCTTCAGTTACTCACCCGGATCATTTACCCCATTCCCACCTGGTCGTCGGAGGATTCCGCTTCCTCATTGGATCCACCTATTTACTCCCATCAACTCACCACTGCTGCCCGCTACGCCACCTGGATATATCTAACCATTCACTTTCACTTGTAAATAAATACTCACCTTCTTCCTACTCTCCTTGTCCTGGTCTGCTTCTGGGTTCGATTTTGAAGAAACGTGACAAAATGAGGTTGAATGAACTGTTTCGCTGCCAGACAAGGCTCCGCTGAGAGCCAGGTGTAGCAGTGGTAAGGTGTTGGGAATGCTGTTGGGACTCTGCTGTTGGGATGGCTTTATGTAGGCCCTAACAGTTTGTGAGCGCCGTTTATCACCGTTATAGTGCAATTCATGTATTGTTTAGTGTTGTGTAGTGGCATTGCTGGCATTAATCCCAAAATGTGTTGTTTTGCCCCTCCAAGATTTACATTCTAAAATCGCCACTGGAAAGGAGATGTGAAAGTCCAAACACCTGAGGAGTGCCCTAACTGCTGTAGCTTTCCCCCTCTCTCTCTCCCTCTCTCTCTTCTGTGGACTTTCACACTCTTCCCATCCTCTTCTCATGCTTCTTTCCTCTCCTCTACTTTTCCTCCTTACATATTTCCCTTCTGTTTCTCTGTAGCTTTCCTCCCCACCTGTATTCACTTCTTCTTCCCTCTGTTTGTGTGTAGCTTTCCTCCCCACCTGTATTCACTTCTTCTTCTTCCCTGTGTTTGTCTGTAGCTTTCCTCCCCACCTGTATTCACTTATTATTCTTCCCTGTGTTTTTCTGTAGATTTCCTCCCCACCTGTATTCACTTCTTCTTCTTCCCTGTGTTTGTGTGTAGCTTTCCTCCCCACCTGTATTCACTTCTTCTTCTTCCCTGTGTTTGTGTGTAGCTTTCCTCCCCACCTGTATTCACTTCTTCTTCCCTGTGTTTGTCTGTAGCTTTGCTCCCCACCAGGATTCACTTATTCTTCTCTAGGCTGTCTTCACCACCTTGTCATTCCTAAAGACAGCCTAGAGACTTCTGACTACCTGACGGACCTTAGGTTGACGTTCACTCAATGAGCCATTGCAGGGTTCTGAAATGTACTAGGATTATGTAACCGTATGATGAATAACTATCTGCTGAAATTCTTACCAACCTGAATCCCTTTGCATTTTAGTGCACCAGGCAGTGATGGTTATATCCTGTGATGGCCTATGCTCATGCTGGTGCTAGCGGGGGGGAGGATGAGAAAGGATGCCTATTGCTCAATCATACATAATCTATAGTTGTTGGTTATGGAATGTGGTTATTTTAAGGTATTATCTAGGACTGAGGTCAACATCAAGAGATGGTTGTATTATTGAGAGTCATTTGACACGCATCAGTTCATATGCCACACTTTAGGAACGTTCAGAGATTGGTTAAATCCATCAAACATGCAATGTCAACTGTATGTGCACATACAGCTATCTAGAACCTAAAAAGGTTATTTGGCTGTCCCCATAGTAGAACCCTTTGAAGATGTCACACCCTGATCTGTTTCACCTGTCCTTGTGATTGTCTCCACCTCCCTCCAGGTGTCGCCCATCTTCCCCATTATCCCCTGAGCATGCCTGCCGACCTGTACCTTTGCCCCACCTCTGGTTTACTGACCCCTGCCTGCCTTGACCTGTCTATTGCCTGCCCCTGTTGGAATATTAAACCATTGTCAGTTCGACGTGTCTGCATCTGGGTCTTACCTTGATTTTTGATAGTACGAACTGGCCATGATGGACCCAGCAGACCCGGGCCAGCTGACCTGAGCCAGATTCTCCTGGCTCCAGCAACATAATCCCCTCATTAACTGGTCTACTAGTGCCATCATGGGCTGGAGCCCGTTCTGCCACGCCCACTGCCTGAAGTCAGCACAACCTGCCCCGGGATGTCTTCCTGGGAGCTCGGAAGTTGCCCCGGACCTCTCCTCCATTCCCATGGAGTACCAGGACCTCCGGGAGGTGTTCAGCAAGGCCCGGGCCACTTCGCTCCCGCCGCACCGACCTTATGACTGCGGGACGACTCCCTAGCACGACTACACCCCAGGGATGACTGTACTCTCTGTCGGGACCAGAGACCAGGGCGATGTAGACCTACATTGGGGATTCCCTTACTGAAGGATTCATCCATCCTTCTTCTTCTTATCCCACCAGCATAAGAAGAAGAAGAAGGACAAGACCCCGGCACCCGTGCATCGACTACTGGGGTCTCAACGACATAACGTTGAAGAACCACTACCCGCTACCACTCATCTCCTCAGCCTTCGAGCCGCTCCAGGGGACCACAGTGTTTTCTAAGCCGGATCTACAGAACGTCTAGCCACTGGTGCGCCTACGGGAAGGGGACGAGTGGAAGACCGGCTTCAACACGGCCAGCGGTCACTACGAGTATCTAGTCATGCCATTTGGCCTTACCAGTGGTAAGGCAGCCACTGCTGTGTTCCAGGCTCTGGTCAATGATGTTCTCTGTGACATGTTGAACCGGTTCGTCTTTGTCTACCTAGATGACATCCTCATCTTCTCCTGTTCCGCTCAAGAACATGTGCTCCACGTCCGACAAGTTCTCCAATGCCTCCTCATCATTTCACCATCCCTTTTCTGGGTTTCATCATCGCCGCAGGGAGTGTGCAAATAGATCCCAGGAAGGTGAAAGCAGTGGATGCAGCTGAAAAGCTTCCTGGGGTTCGCCAACTTCTAGTGCTGCTTTATCTGGGGTACAGCTCCCTGGCTTCCCCCTGTCCACACTCACCTCGCCCATTCACGTGGTCACCAGCTGTTGACCCGGTGTTCCGGGACCTCAAACATCGCTTCACCACAGCTCCCATCTTGGTTCATCCGGACCCTTTCTGTCAGTTTGTGATGGAGGCCGATGCTTCTGATGTCAGAGTGGGGGCGGTCCTGTCCCAGCGTTCTATTGCCTGTCCCTGTTGGAATATTAAACCATTGTCAATTCGACGTTTCTGCATCTGGGTCTTACCTTGATTCCTTATAGAAGAATCCTTCTTGGTTCTAGGTATGTGAAAACCGTTTCCATGGAAGCCAAAAGGCTCCTACCTGGAACCAAAATGGGTTCTGAACTTGTGATGACAGTTATGAGAATGAGTATACAGTGTAATATATGACTAGAGCCAAGAAGGGTTCTCCTATGGAGACAGCAGTAAAACCCTGTTGGAACACTTTTTTTCTAAGAGTGCAGTACTTAAAAACCTGGTGCTTGTTTGTCGGAAGCACTAGCCTATATTTTAAACTCTAGCCTATATTTTATACTCTAGCCTATATTTTATACACCTATATTTTATACACTAGACTATATTTTATACACTAGCCTATGTTTTATACTCTAGCCTATGTTTTATACTCTAGCCTATGTTTTATACTCTAGCCTATATTTTATACGCTAGCCTATATTTTATACGCTAGCCTATATTTTATACACTAGCCTATATTTTATACACTAGCCTATATTTTATACGCTAGCCTATATTTTATACACTAGCCTATATTTTACTTCATGTTGAATATGGCTGTCTGACTTATATTCAATTCACTGTCATAATATTACCCTGAATAGTGTCAGTGCCTGTCAAGTACACCAAGGCCCTACTACTGTATGTCCTGTTGTTGTCAGAGTCCTTTAAGAACAGTGGGGTTGGAGTCAGGCGCAGAGGGTTCGAATAAATGTATATTTTATTACCGGAAAAAACGGTCACGCCAAAACCACAAGGTGCATCAACTGACCGGCCAATACACAGGACCCAAAATGTCCGGAAAAATAAAATACCATCGAACACCCACAAACTAACAGAATAACAATCCCGCACAAACCTAGGCAGGCCTAACAGGCTTAAATAGACAAAAATCAAGGAACACAATAAGGAACAGATGCAACTAATAAGACCAAACGAACAGAAAAGGAAAAAGGGATCGGTGGCGGCTAGTAGACCGGCGACGACGACCGCCGAGCACCGCTTGAACAGGCAGGGGAGCCACCTTCCGTGGAAGTTGTGACAGTTGTGTGCCTTTTATAAACATGTTTTCATGCGTGAGTCTGTGATGTCCTAGTAAACACAGAGGCCATTGTTCTGTGATGCTTAGATTCTGCAAGTAAAGCTAGAAACAAGGAAATGGGATGCCTCTCACATGTCTTTGACAAGCAGACAAGGAAGTCTTTGAAAAGCTATTAAATCTCTTCTTTCTTCGACCCTATAGTTGTATGCCTTTTAAAGTGGTTATATTCATAGAACAGAGCACCAGCCACGTTAGAGAGGATGACACAGTTTTGCACTGCCACCTCAGGTGCCATCTCCAGCATAGTTAAGTGTTTTTGCGTCGCAGGGGGAAAGTGCATCCATTTAAATCAGACATAACAGGCTCCCTATGCATTGTAAGTACCAATAATGTGGAATTTCTGTTCAAATGACTTCTCAAAAGACGGACTCAGAGATTTGATTTTGAATTAAGAACATAAGGAAATACGGGGGGGGGGGGTGCTTGGAGAGAATACTGTAGACTGTGAAATATGAAGGTCACTGAATTCACTTCCAAAGACCCGTATCTCTGGCAGAATGTCAAACAGTTTGACTGTTCTGGTTCCCTCCAAGTGACTGTCATCTCCCACTCCAACCAATACAGGACAGACTCAGTCTTTCACTTCCTCATACTTTTTCTCATGAGCACATGCACACACATATATACACTTAGTGTACAAAACATTAGGAACACCTTCCTAATATTGAGTTGTACCCTGTTTTGCCCTCATAATAGCCTCAATTTGTTGGAGCATGGACTCTACAAGGTGTAAAAAGCCTTCCACAGAGATGCTGGCCCATGTTGACTTCAATGCTTCCCACAGTTGTGTCAAGTTGGCTGGATGTCTTTTAGGTGGTGGACAATTCTTGATACACACAGGAAACTGTTGAGCGTGAAAAGCCCAGCAGTGTTGCAGTTCTTGACACATTCAAACCAGTGTGCCTGGCACCTACTACCATACCCAATTCAAAGGCACTTACTGTAAATATTTTGTCTTGCCCATTCACCTTCAGAATGGCACACAAACACAATCCTTGTCTCGATTGTTTCAAGGTTTAATAATCATTACTTAACCTGTCTCCTCCACTTAATCTACACTGATTGAAGGGGATTTAACGAGTGACAATAAGGGATCGTAGCATTCAGCTAGATTCATCTGGTCAGTCTATGTCATACAATCACATACAAAGATGAATTCCTTTCTTCAGAAACACTCAACTGGTTGCATCTCTGAGTGCATCACATCCCCATTCTTCATCCTTCCTTGTGTCTGACACAAACATATTATGATTGACAATCTCTGCATAGAGGCCTTTGGGCTCTAAAAGCAGCGCAACCTCGGACTCACAATGTGGAATTTATGCTCAAATCTGGGTGCATCTAACCTCTGTCAGCAGGTACACGTAGCAGACTGTATACACCAGCCCATTTCTCAGAATAAGAGCTTTGCCTTAGTGGGACTCTGGGAATGAAAATGTAGGAGATCTCAGTCTGAAAGCTTTATGGTGTTCCTCTCTCAGCCTCCAGCGCATCCATAGTGAGGTGTAGTCCTTGGAAAATAACTAAACCATCTGCCTTCCAATGAAAAGACATTCTGATAGACTTTATAATCTGTCTGACATGCACCAGGTGTCTTCAACCAAGCAGAGAGATTTTGATGAAAATCTGCGAGGGCCAATGCATTGCATATATAGTAGACTTTGCTTAGACTTACTTCGAGAATATGACTAAAACTTTTCATTTTTCCTTCCAACCTCTGAATATCACAACGGCAGCCGTGATGAACCCTGTGATGACCCCTGTGCGGAGAGTTGGACCCAAAACCTAATCTGGACATGTCTGCAGCGATTAGTTTGTAAATGTCACCACCTTTGTTGTGGCTGAAGGATGTCATGCAGAACGTTCTCTGGCTGTTCTGAGGAGGATACTGTCCCCTCTTTGTGTTCATAACAAACAAAGGTTGAATTTAAATAGGACACGTTGCACCTGACCAGAGCATGTGCAGCTGTTGCCTGTCACAGTGGTACTCTTTTTTCTGCATCCCTTTATTGATGCTCCTTGCTATTTTTGGCACCGATACACCAAAAGAGTCAGTTTATATTTAAACTATGGCCTTAATTGTGGTACAGTAGTTCAGATGAGTTGATGTGTCAGTGGTGAGTAATTGGTCCTAGTCCATGATGTGATTTACAGTACACTGTTTAATTTGCATGTTCAGACTTAGCTCAACACAACAACCCAATCATCAAATAGAACAACCACCTTATGTCATAGTCAGCACACATCACTTTCTCCCTCTGGCAAAAGCCATTATGGGATGGGATAACCAACACTCTTAGGCCCTGTGACACAGACCTTTACATTGGCTTTTCCGACACACTTTGAACTCTGAACTCTGACACACTTTTAATTGCCCCCTCCACACAGAGAGGATTAGTCGTGTGACAGGGCGGGGTAGGCCGTTGTGTGACAATGACGGGGTAGGCCGTCATTGTAAATAAATTCTTATATGACTAAATTCTTATTTACAATGACGGCCTACCCCGGCCAAACCCTAACCCGGATGATGCTGGGCCAATTGTGCGCCGCCCTACGGGACTCCCAATCACGGCCGGTTCTGATACAGCCTGGAATCAAACCAGTGTCTGTGGTGACACCTCTAGCATTAAGATGCAGTGCCATAGACCGTGGCGCGACTAGGGTGTGTGTGTGTGTGTGGTGTGGGGGGGGGGGTCTGGAATATGAGTGTTTATATACAGTAATATACGTGCTCTCCACAGTTATGATAAATCGCTCTATTTAGCGCTGTCACGCCCTGGCCTTAGTTATCTTTGTTTTCTTTATTATTTTGGTTAGGCCAGGGTGTGACATGGGTGATTTATTGTGTTCGTCTTGTCTAGGGGTTTATTAGATTAATGGGGTTGTGTTCAGTTTAGTTGTCTAGGTAAGTCTATGGTTGCCTAGAGTGGTTCTCAATCAGAGGCAGGTGTTTATCGTTGTCTCTGATTGGGAACCATATTTAGGCAGCCATATTCATTGGGTATTTTGTGGGTGATTGTTTCCTGTGTCAGTGTTTGTGCCACACGGGACTGTTTTCGGTTTTCACGGTTCTTGTTTTGTTAGTTGTGTTCATGTCTGAGTTTTCCTATTAAAACCATGGACACTTACCACGCTGCGTATTGGTCCGATCCCTGTTTCACCTCTTCAGAGGAAGAGGAGGAAGAAAACCGTGACAAGCGCAAGTCATCCACATTTTTCACACTGACACATCTGGCATTAAATCTCACTCAGGAGCCACCCACTGGGGAGCTAAGCCCACCCAATCAGATTGAGAAAAAAACAATAATAATATAAATAATAATAATAATATATACGTTTATATACGTATATATACGTATATGTACATATATACGTACGTAAATATGTATTGTATACGTATAACATCCAAAATAACATATATGTTGTCTCTCTGTGTTTCATAAACTTCCTTCAATTCTGTCAGAGTAGCATTGAATGCAAGGGAAGCCAGCGAGCATTTGGCCACGGAAGGAGAGTTGTATGGCATTGAAGCTCATCTGGAGGTTAGTTAACACAGTGTCCAAAGAAGGGCCAGAAGTATACAGAATGGTGTCGTCTGCCTAGAGGTGGATCAGAGAATCACCAGTAGCAAAAGCGACATCATTGATGTTTACAAAGAAAAGAGTCGGCCCGAGAATTGAACTCTGTGACACCCCCATAGAGACTGCCTGAGACTGCCTACCACAGGCCCTCTGATTTGACACACTGAACTTTATCTGAGAAGTATTTGGTGAACCAGGCGAGGCAGTCGTTTGAGAAACTAGGACTGTTAAGTCTGCCGATAAGAATGTGGTGATTGACAGAGTCGAAAGTCTTGGCCAGGTCGATGAATACGGCTGCAAAATATTGTCTTTTATCGATGGCGGTTATAATATTGTTTAGGACCTTGAGCGTGGCTGAGGTGCACCAATGACCAGCTTGGAAACCAGATTGCATAGCGGAGAAGGTACGGTGGGATTCGAAATGGTTGGTGATCTGTTTGTTAACTTGGCTTTTGAAGACCTTAGAAAGGCAGGGTAGAATAGATATAGGTCTGTAAAAGTTTAGATCTAGAGTGTCTCCCCCTTTCCCACCAGATTTGTAAGGGTCAGGATTTTGAAACTCTTTCAGAACATCAGCTATCTGGATTTTGGTGAAGGAGAAATGGGGGAGGTTTGGGCAAGTTGTTGTGGGGGTTGCAGGGCTGTTGACCGGGGTAGTGGTAGTCAGATGGAAAGCATAGCCAGCCGTAGAAAAATGCTTATTGAAATACTCCATTATCATGGATTTATCGGTGGTGACAGTGTTTCCTAGCCTCAGTGCAGTGGGCAGCTGGAGGAGGTGCTCTTATTCTCCATGGACTTTAGTGTCCCAGAACTTTTGGGAGTTTGTGCTACAGCAGGGGTGTCAAAGTCAAATGGACGGAGGGCCAAATAAAAAAATCAGCTACAAGACGAGGGCCGGACTGTTCGAATGTTCATTGAAAAATTTTTAAATGACGCATATAGTCTAGTGAACCTAATTGAACCTACTGAAAACCTAACAAATATATTACAATATGATCAGATAAATAAAGCAATATTTTCTTATGGCTCTGTCAGTAATCTTTAATTTTCAACAGACACAAAAGACAAATTTCCTTTATATAAATATCCCCATAACATGAACATTAAATGAAAGAAACCGGTATTCAAGGCACCATCAGTAGACTATATTTTCTATTTTAGCAAAAGTGGGCTAAATTTACTTCAAAGAAAAAACAATAATAGCAATTTTCTATCATCCACTCAACTGAAATATTTTTAAAATATAATTGGATTGAAATACAAAAAAATAAAGTGCAAAAATCTATTAATCAAAAACAACACTTTGTTTAAGGAGAAGTAACATGCAGTGAAAACAAATATTAAATTTTAACTTTTAAACTTGAACTGAGTAAAAACTCTAAATATGTGATTGCACAGTAATGTTCACTTGTTTGAGGTTGAGGGTGATACTTGGTGGTGTCCCATCTTTTCCACAAGTTCATCAATGTTCGGGGTAAGGCTCTGAGCTGAAGAAATCCTCAGAATTGAGTGGAGGTGTTCAGCAGTAAGTCGACTTCTGTGTGATGTTTTGTTCAGGTTCATCAAAGAAAACAGTTGTTCACACAGGTATGTGCTGCCAAACATAGACAACGTTTGAGCAGCCTGGATGCGCAGCTGGGGCATTGTGCCGGGGAGGAAACGGGCAAACTCCGCAGCACCCACTGCCGCATATTTTTCCCTCAGTGCATCATTGCATTGGAGGTCAATCAACTCCATTTGGAGGTTTGGTGGTGAGCTTTCCACGTCAACAGCAAATGGGTTACCGAGCAGTTCCAACCTGCTTTTTTGTGCTTCAAAGTCAGCAAATCGGCGTCGAAAGTCAGTGGTAAGCATACCTATTTTATCAGCCAACTGTGTGCTCGGGAACGCACTGGTAGAGAGCTTCTCTTTCATGGTCTGGCAGCTGGGAAAGTGGCTCAAATTTTCTTTCCGCATCTGCGTCTCCCACAGAGTCAGTTTGGTTTTAAATGCCTTCACTGTACTGTACATATCAGAGATGACACGATCCCGACCCTGCAGCTGCAAGTTTATTGCATTCAGATGACTCGTAATGTCACACAGAAAAGCCATTTCACACAGAAACATTTCGTCTCGGAGTTGTGTTGTGTCTTTCCCTTTGCTGTCCAAGAATAGACAAATCTCCTCACGAAGCTCGAAACATCTTTGAAGCACCTTTCCCTGGCTTAGCCATCGCACCTCTGTGTGATAAGGCAAATCACCATGCTCCGTTTCTAACTCCGTCAGAAATGCCTTGAACTGGCGGTGATTCAAACCTTTGGCTCTGATAAAGTTAACTGTGCGCGTGATGATGCTCATTACATGCTCCATTTTCAAGGCTTTACCGCACAACGCTTCCTGGTGTATGATACAATGATAAGCTGTCAGCTCACCTGTCGCGTTTTCCTCTTGCATCTTTTCCCGTATCTTCGCCACCAGTCCGCTCCTGTGTCCACACATCGCAGGTGCTCCGTCGGTTGTCAAACCCACAAGTTTTTCCCAAGGCAGCTCCATCTCATTTACACATCTTGACACCTCTTCATACAAATCATGCCCCGTAGTTGTGCCATGCATAGGACGTAAAGCCAAAAACTCCTCTGTCACGCTTAGGCTGGAGTCCACTCCGCGGATGAAAATTGACAACTGGGCAATGTCAGAAATGTCGGTGCTCTCATCCACAGCCAAGGAATATGCAATAAAATCTTTTCCCTTTTTCACAAGCTGCTCTTTTAGATTGATGGACAACTGGTCTACTCTCTCGGCAATGGTGTTTCTGCTCAGACTCACATTTAAAAAGAGTTGCCTTTTTTCTGGGCAAACTTCGTCACAAACTTTAATCATGCAGTTTTTGATGAAATCCCCCTCCGTAAATGGCCGGGCTGATTTAGCGATCTCTTCTGCCAAAATAAAACTGGCCTTGACAGCAGCCTGGCCTTGTGATTTGGCTTTTTTGAACAGAGCCTGTCGAGATTTGAGGCCTCGTTTTAATTCCTCTGCCTTTTGTAGCCTTTGTTCCATGTCCATATTCTTGTTTTTGTCCGCGTGTTTCGTTTCATAATGTCGTCTCAGATTATACTCTTTCAGTACCGCCACACTTTCTCCACACAGAAGACACACAGGTTTTCCAGCTACCTTCGTGAACATATACTCCGACTCCCACCTTGTTTGAAACCCCCGGTTCTCAGTATCCACCTTCCGTTTTGCCATTTTTGATGGGTATCTGAAAGTTAATTTTACTGTGATGCTGACGACTGCTGTGCCAATAAATATTGAAATGAAGCAGCCTACTGCTCGGTGCGTCACCTTTGCATTGTGGGAAATGTAGTATTGGTGCGTGTAAAAGATCTGCGGGCTGCCGGCTTGCTGCGGGCCGGTTCTAATAATAAATCAAGATCATCCCAGGGGCCGTAAAAAACCTTCTTGCGGGCCGGATGTGGCCCGCGGGCCTTGACTCTGACATATGTGTGCTACAGGATGCAAATGTATGTTTGAAAAAGCTAGCCTTTGCTTTCCTTACTGCCTGTGTATATTGGTTCCTAACTTCCCTAAAAAGTTGCATATCACGGGGGCTATTCGATGCTAATGCAGTACGCCACAGGATGTTTTTGTGCTGGTCAAGGGCAGTCAGGTCTGGAGTGAACCAAGGGCTATATCTGTTCCTGGTTATACATTTTTTGAATGGACCATGCTCATTTAAGATGGTGAGGAAAGCACTTTTAAAGAATATCCAGGCATCCTCTACTGATGGAATGAGGTCAATATCCTTCCAGGATACCCAGGCCAGGTCGATTAGAAAGGCCTGCTCGCTGAAGTGTTTTAGGGAGAATTTGACAGTGATGAGGGGTGGTTGTTTGACCGCAGACCCTGGTTGAAGACAGCAGAGGTGTATTTAGAGAGCATGTTGGTCAGGATGATATCTATGAGGGTGCCCGTGTTTACAGGTTTGGGGTTGTACCTAGTAGGTTCATTGATAATTTGTGTGAGATTGAGAGAATCTAGCTTAGATTGTAGAACGGCCGGGGTGTTAAGCATGTTCCAGTTTAGAACACCTAACAGTACGAGCTCTGAAGATAGACGGGGGGCAATCAATTCACATATGGTGTCCAGGGCACAGCTGGGGGCAGAAGGTGGTCTATAACAAGCAGCAAAGGTGAGAGACTTGTTTTTGGAAAGGTGGCGTTTTAGAAGTAGAAGCTCAAATTGTTTTGGCACAGACCTGGATTGTATGACAGAACTCTGCAGGCTGTCTCTGCAGTAGATTTATTTATTTTTAAGTATAAAATAACAGGCAATCAGCATTTAGCTAAACTGAGTGAGTTCAGCTGTGAATGGTCCTGGCACACCAAAAAAAGGTGTCACATCAGAAGCCAAATGTCATTGACAGAAAAAAATGGAATTGTTGCATCTTGTTGTGTTGTTGTTCTCCGGTGGCTAGCTAGCGATTTCCTAAATTTTGCCATGGATAGGGATTTGGGAATTGTGGTTTTACTTAATTCTCCATACTGGCCAATGATTATAATGGAGATTCTGATTCAACCATAAATTCATACATTGTGCCCCTGGCCTGAGAGAATGGAAGTTGTATTTAGATGTAGAAGACTAATGTTAACTAGCTAACGTTTCCCATGAATGGAAGTTAGGTTAGTGAGCAAACATTTTAGCCAGGTAGCCTAGGACAACAAAAACTAAAATCGTGTACTGTATAGACAATGTTCCCTCTAAGCTGCGTGCATGCACACGTGCGCAGTAGCCCCGAGACTGCTGCACAGCTTCCTCTGGACTGTCCCGCAGAAGAAATACAGTATCAGCCCTCTTAGAGAAGCACGATATTGAACTTCACACACCTTGTTCCAGTTAGTTAACACTATCAACGTTTCCATTTACGGTGGCAATTGTGATCGAATCAATTCAATATTAGCCACTTTCAATGCATACCACAACATACCGAAACAAAACGAGCTATGCAAGACTTGGTATGAAAAACTAACTGTGCAAGAGATGTTGTTGTCGGCAGAACACATTGGAGTAGGATTCTATTGCATTGAAAGGCATGACTCAGGCCCGTACTCTACACTGACCAGCGCACCATAACCAATCAGAGCTGCAATAGGCCTATATGCAAATAGACCATCGCCATATATGGATCTGTGCCATTCAACTTGAACTGGACTGTTTACAGCATGAGTGGAAGTGAGTAGATGTGCTTATTTGGAAATCAAACGAGAGCTCCATGTAGCCTTGTGCGCATTTTGTTAATATCCTTTGCTAGTTAGTGAGTTATTATCCCAGTTATACATCATTTGTAGTCAGCAATAGGGGATTGATTGCTTCCTACGAGAGCACAAAACATTTACATTTACAGACATATTTGAAAAGCCTGTGTACTTAGTCCTCTCCCGTATTCCCTGTTCACCCATGACTGCGTGTTCGAACACGACTCCAATACCATCGCGAAGTTTGCTGACGACACAACAGTGGTAGGCCTGATTACCGACAATGATGAGACGGATAATAGGGAGGAGGTCAGAGAACTGGCAGTGTGGTGCCAGGACAACAACCTCTCCCTCAATGTGAGCAAGACAAAGGAGCTGATCGTGGACTATAGGAAAAGGCGGGCTGAACAGGCCCCCATTAACATCAACGGGGCTGTAGTGGAGCGGGACAAGAGTTTTAAGTTCCTTGGTGTCCACATCACCAATTAACTATCATGGTCCAAACATACCAAGACAGTCGTGAAGAGGGCACGACAAAACCTTTTCCCCGTCAGGAGATTTGACATGGGTCCCCAGATCCTCAAAAGGTTCTACAGTTGCACCATCGAGAGCATCCTGACCGGTTGCATCACTGCCTGGTATGACAACTGCTCAGCATCTGACCACAGAGGGTAGTGCGAACGGCCCAGTACATCACTGGGGCCAAGCTTTCTGCCATCCATGACCTATATAATAGGCGGTGTCAGAGGAAAGCCCATAAAATTGTCAGAGATTCCAGTCACCCAAGTTATAGACTGTTTTCTCTGCTACCGCACGGCAAACGGTACCAGGGCACCAAGTCTAGGACCAAAAGGCTCCTCAACAGCTTTTACCAGCTTCTATAAGCTTCTACCAGCTTCATTTAGACTGCTGAACAATTCATAAAATCGCCACTGGACAATTTGCATTGACCCCCTCCTCCCTTTTGTACACTCGCTGTTTGTTTGTTACCTATACATAGTCCCTTCTCCCCCACCTACATGTACAGATGACCTAAACTAGCCTGTACCCCTGCACACTGACTCGGTACCGGCACCCCTGTATATAGCCTCGTTATGGTTATTCTTATTGTGTTACTTTTATTAGTACTTTTTGTTTTAGTCTACTTGGTAAACATTTTATTCTTCTTGAACTGCATTGTTGGTTAAGGGCTTGTAAGTAAGCATTTCACGATAAAGTACACTTGTTGTATTTGGTGCATGTGACAAATAAAATATGATCTGATTTGATTTGATTTGAAGGACATGTGGATAAACAGGTTGATGTCAAGCCATGCATTTTATTTTTCAAAAGTCTTGTGGAATGTCGGCCTAGATTGAACAGCACACATTGGCTGCTACTGTTGGCTGAATGTTAGAACAGCTATTTCCATATTAAAATGTTATGGGATAAATTTACCCCTAAGGGCAAAACGTGTAGAATTGAAGGAAATTTATTAATTTTGAAGGAATTGGAGGAAATTAATTAATAAATGTTCTTCTCTGCCGATGGCAAAATGTGTAGAATTGTAACTAGATTACTTTAAAACAGCAACCTATTCTCTACACCCCATGGCAAAATGTGTAGAACTGCACAAAAATGAACTCTAAAATGTCAAAATATCTCTTCTGTCAAGAGGGGGGGTTACTAAAATGTTTTGCTTGCAATGTGGTGGAGGGGTGTATATGGGTATACAGACCCCTGAGCAACTGCAGCCCCTCATGATGAGTTCAGATGTTTTGTGACCCCCAACCCCATCAATGATACCCACCCCGATCTACAGCTACTCCTTCAAATATCGGCAGTCTGACAGGTGATAATAGGCAGAAACAGAGAGCAAAGTTACAGCCTGGTCTCATAAACTAGAGACGCCAACATAGTAAATGTAAATCTGGGATAATCAAATTAGTATGATTTGTTACGTTTGGTATGGTTACATAAGACAGAAGGTTACTTGAGGAAAAAAAAACCCGACCATGACAAGACTGACCCCATCTCAAAGCAACCCTCATTATTCAAAAAATAAGGGAAATCATACATAGCATAATGTAGTACCAATTACCAAGTTTATTGAAATGTAGGCCTAATTACAATGTATATAACGTTACCCCAAGTATTTAAAGTGGAGCAATGGGAGGGTCTTGGTGTTGATAGGCGGGTTGGCAGCGGGCCGCATTTTTAGAGTCGTTTCCCTTTGCTCTTTCTGAAATCGATGTGGATAGAATAATCCCCGAGCTGTGGGAAAAAGTGTATTCCGGGAGTTTGTCCGTCTCTACAGAAGCAGCCCCGCGTTCTAGCAGCACTTTGGACTCGGTCTCTGTGCATGGAGCTCTGTGGCTGTCCACACATCGAATAGGATAGGAAATAGGTTGAGTGAGAGAAGGCGAGTGAAAGCGAGAGAGAGAGAGAGAGAGGGGGGGGGAATAATCAGGAAGAACTCTCAGCGCACCTTTTAGTTCTCCGATATGCAGATTTGCTGATAAAACATCAGTTATCTGTTCATCTCATACAGGTCGTGGAAAACTGCGAGTGCATGGGAATCTTTAACTCGTTTTTTCTTCACCGGGGTATCTCGCCTTGATTTCGTATAAAACCCAGCACGAATGTGAGCTGTAATACCAGGCTACTGACGGCTCTAGCGGCTCCTTATTGGCATTTTCACGTCTAGGCTACTACAACTACTATTGCTGACTTCTGCCTGTGGATCTTACCGTTATATATTGTGAAAGGTATGATTCTGCTTATATTGTTATCATTAACATATAACAAATTGTGTGTTTTTCTGGCACAATCTAGTTACAGCAAGTTTAGTCCACTCGATAGAGCTGTGAGATACAGTGTGGCCGCATGTCTTGGCTATCCTAAATTCTGTACAGGTTATTTATTATATGTTATACGGATCTACTAGGATTAGTCGACCATTCTGTCTGAGATTAAAATGGTAAAGCCTTGGAGATTTATATTGAGTCTATTTTAGCTTTTGAGAATGTCTCAATATGCAGGAATTGGGTTTCATTCTTGCGCTTCCTTGCTTGCCTTCCTGCCACAGCAAGACCTGGTCGTTTGCCCATGTTTCCAAATATGCACTTGGAAGTTGTGTACAACGTGCCTAAACCCGCATAAATTGATCCATGTCGGCAATAACATGCCTAGGCTATCCTACACGCGGTATATTTGCGCTACTCCGGAGTTATTCATTGCGCCAAATGCATTCACGTAGCCCTATGCGGGTTATTTGTGCAGGTTGTGCCGTCGCATTGGATTTCCAATATGCGGATTCCAACTATGGATTAGGGAATAGGAGGTTTATATTGAATGAGCACGTTCTGTAAACCTAGTCATTAATACATCAACTGATGATACCGTCGAAAACAATAGAAATCACACAACAGTCCATACAAGTAACCTTCCTATAGTAAATCTGGCTAGAAGTGTATGCTTCCAAACTGGTAAGGATGCTCTAAAGGCGGCACCAAATTGTATAGGCTACTGCCGTGACCATACCTTCATCATTTCTTTCTATACTTAGCATAGTTTACTACACTGATATACCAGACCTACATTATTAGTTAGCATAAGTAGCCTGCTATCTTATTGATTTCTTATTCAAGTTCATTTTATTATAAACTGATATTAAACAATTTATCGCTATAATTCCACTATAATTCACCACAATTTTCCTAGGGAAAATATGGTATACATTTAAGTGCTATGGTCAATTAGTCCAATATAATCTTTCCTAGATGTTTGCGCGTCTGCTTCCTTTCTGACTACATTGAAGGTGAGTAGTCCAGCACGGTTAGTGTCGCTTCCCTCCGGCTTCACTGGATGCTTTCTGTACCCGCCGTATCTCGGCGCATAGCAGGCTATACACGCTCAAGGTCTCCTCTCTTCCCTCTTATTTCAAAGGTCGGGGAACCGTCCCTACTCTTTACTAGTCTTAAACGTATACATGCTTTATCTCCTGCTCTAAGGAGAATGAATAACTTGATATTGTCACCTATTGCTGGTGATTATAGAGCCTTGTAAAATATTCTGGATGCTAATTGTTCATAAAATGCTATGCACGTGACATATCTGCGTAATGTTCACCACAGTACCAACTACCACGCATATGAAATATGTGAAAAGTTATTATCCCTGCAGACAATCAGTTAAAATGTATCTTCTGCTACCTCCTTTCCATCCAATCAAGTGCCAAACCTTATGGTACTATTATAGGCATTGCAGCCACTCACCAGGGGAATAATTGATATGAAATGTTTATTTAATTAAAACAATTTATTGAAACTTTTTTTTAACTAGGTAAGTCAGTTAAGAACAAATTCTTATTTACAATGACGGCCTACCCCGGCCAAGCCCGGAAGACGCTGGGCTAATTGTGCGCCACCCTATGGGACTCCCAATCACAGCTGGTTGTGATACAGCCTGGAATTGAACCAGGGTGTCTGTAGTGATTCCTCTAGTACTGAGATGCAGTGCCTTAGACCGCTGTGCCACTCGGGAGCCCCATGGTTATATTATATTATAATTCATGTGAATTACTACATATTGTTATTACGCTATTATTACAGTGAGAGCAAGTTGTGTTACATTTCCAGTAATTCCAACACTGTAATCACCCCACCCCCCCTTGCAGGTTTTAGGAAGCAGAGGAAGCTCACCACTCCAGAATCATGGGACACTTTCAGCTCTCCCCCATGCTCTCCCTTGGCCTTCGGCTTGTGGTTGTCGTAGCAATCATGTTTCTCAAATTCCAACATGTGACGGCTATGTCCTCGGACGTGGACTTGGATCAGTTTGTGTCTCCAACTGCCAGCGGCAATGTTACTGTGTGCACCACAGCAGGCACAGCATGCGAAAAAGGGGTGATACTGCCTATCTGGGAACCTCAGAATCCCTCGTTTGGGGACAAAGTGGCACGGGCGACAGTCTATTTCGTGGCTCTGGTGTACATGTTCCTCGGAGTGTCCATCATCGCTGACCGTTTCATGGCGTCCATCGAGGTCATCACCTCTCAGGAGAAAGAGATCACCATCAAGAGACCCAACGGAGAGACCACCACCACCACCGTGCGGATCTGGAACGAGACAGTGTCCAATCTCACGCTCATGGCCCTGGGTTCGAGTGCCCCTGAGATCCTACTGTCCGTCATTGAGGTTTGCGGCCACGGTTTTGATGCAGGAGCCTTGGGTCCAAGCACCATCGTGGGCAGCGCTGCCTTCAACATGTTTGTCATCATTGGCATCTGTGTGTACGTGGTGCCCGACGGGGAGGTCCGTAAGGTCAAGCACCTGCGCGTCTTCTTCGTCACAGCCACCTGGAGCATCTTCGCCTACATCTGGCTCTACCTGATACTGGCTGTCATCTCCCCCGGCATAGTGCAGGTATGGGAGGGCTTGCTCACCCTCTTCTTCTTCCCCATCTGCGTGTTGTTCGCCTGGGTCGCTGACCGACGCCTCCTCTTCTACAAGTATGTCTACAAGCGCTACCGTACCGGCAAGCAGCGAGGCATGATCATTGAAACCGAGGGTGACCGCCCGCTCCCGTCCAAAGTCGACATTGAGATGGACGGAAAGATGCTCAACTCTCACGCGGTGGACTTCCTGGACGGGCCTCTGGGGCTGGAGCTGAACATGAAGGACCTGGATGAGGAGGAGACCCGGCGCGACATGGCCAAGATCCTCAAGGAGCTGAAGCAGAAGCACCCAGATAAGGAGATGGAGCAGCTGATTGAACTGGCCAACTACCAGGTGTTGAGTTCGCAGCAGAAGAGCAGGGCCTTCTACCGCTGCCAGGCCACCAGGCTCATGACCGGCGCTGGGAACATCCTGAAGAAGCATGCGGCCGACCAGGCCCGCAAGGCCGTCAGCTTGCACGAGGTTCGCTCTGATGTGGCAGATAATGACCCCATTTCCAAGATCTATTTTGACCCCGGCTCCTACCAGTGTCTGGAGAACTGCGGCACAGTGGCAGTTAACGTGCTACGGCGAGGCGGTGACCTGACCAAGACAGTGTCGGTGGAGTTCCGTACGGAGGATGGATCAGCCAACGCGGGCTCGGACTACGAGTTCACCGAGGGGGTGGTGGTGTTCAAGCCCGGCGAGACCCAGAAGGAGATCCGTGTGGGCATCATTGATGATGACATCTTTGAGGAGGATGAGAACTTCCTGATCCACCTGAGCAACGTCAAAGTGCTGCTGGCAGAGGGAGAGGAGGTAGAGAACCCAGAGACCAATCACGTGGAGGCGGTGGCCTGTCTCGGCCTGCCTGCCACGGCAACCGTGACCATCTTTGACGACGACCACGCCGGCATCTTCACGTTCGAGGAGCCGGTGGCACACGTGAGTGAGAGTGTGGGCACCATGGAGGTGAAGGTGCTGCGTACGTCAGGGGCACGTGGGGTCGTCATGGTGCCCTACAAGACTGTGGAGGGCACGGCACGTGGAGGAGGAGAGGATTTTGAAGATACCCACGGGGTCCTGGAGTTCCAGAACGATGAAATCTTGTAAGTTCTTAAGTTATTTTTAAATATTTATTCATTTTATATGTGGGGGCTGACATTACACTGCTTATTAGTGTGCTATTATGTTTTTTTGGCCATGAACATTTTACATTTGAATGAATATTTTCAGACAAATTTCTCAAAAGGTGAGTAGGCTATTGAAATATGTTGTGTAATGTATAAATCTGAAGCCACCAATGCAGTTTATTGTCAGTCTCTCTAGTTATGCATGTGTAGTCTATGCTGATGCTGGGTTTTGTTTGTCTGTGAATGCATGTGTTGATGATGATGAGGATGGATGCTGAGTGTGTTTGTGTCATGTCGTGGTCGTGGTGCAGCGGACTGCTTGTGTGCCATGAGGAGACGTCATCAACTCCCTTTGTTTCCACTCTCCTCTCTGCTTCTTCTTTCATTCATTCATTCCTTTATTCATTCACTCATTTACTTATTGATTTATTTATCGAATGTGTGATTTCTGCTGAGTTCTCAGCATCTGTGTTTCAATCGCTCTCAGGTTTATCCATGTTGGATTGCTCCTCGTTAATTTCAGGGGCATGACCAGCCTGAACTCTATAAGCTTTGACCATTGTTGATGTATCGTGAATTAATTTCTGTTGTTATTTTGTTTCTGTATTGCCACTAATGTGGTTTCTGTACTGCATCTCAGATAACTGTGTGGATTGGATCTGGCATGTCTTGCAGATATGCCACTACAGGTATACTGTATCTCATTTAATATTAGAGAGGGTTCGTAGAAATGTCAGAGACTTGGCATTCAGGGTTGAATGATCAGGTTAGGCTCTATGCCTGTATTCACAGTTCTGAAAAGAGTGTCTCATATGTTTTAAGGTTTGGGCTAGTTAATTCCTTTATAAAAGGACAAGAGCAGCTTGTCTCTGACTCTCTATTCCCCGCTCTCTCTCCCTCTCTCCCCATACTCACCCTATTTGACATGCAGGGGACAAGTGAGACAGATGAATGAAAAGGGCTTGTTTCTAAACAGATTCATAGCAGATGTTTAGATTCAACTTTCCGAGGCCCATTGCACAGTTTCCATAGCGTAGCTCTCACAGCGCTGCTTAGTGGATTTTAAGAACACTTGTCTAAATGAAATGATGGAGTGTCAGAGGTAAGGTATTCTACAGTACAGGAACCAGTAGCTTACAGTCTAGACCAGCAGCAGCTCTGGGAGGAATACACTGTAGAACATCAGTTTTTATTTTCTGGACTTTTTGGAATGGAATGCTGTTAGCTGACTGCTCTAATTGTGTAATTGGGTTTTAATATGGCAATATGATATCACATAGTTTGTTTCATTTCCACAAAAATTATACCTGTATCTACATTTTAACTTTTTATTCAATATCTTGCCACAGTATATTTCAGGGTTTGAATTTTATTCTAGCGATGTTTGGAGCAAAGGCTCCAAAGTGGGCAAGGCTCTGAGGGGGCAAGAGTACGTATCACAGTTTCATCTTCAGACGACAAGAAAGCTAAACCTCCTACCAGAGAACTGGAAATGTGTTAACCACCTCCCAACAAGCCCTTGAACACATCCAGAAAGGGGAGAGGACACTGTAACTGTAGAAAAATGAATTAGGATGCAGACAATCTGAAGTGAAGCGCCCGTGGACTGGGGGCCCGTGGACTGAGGGCTGGGGGGCTGGGGGCCCGGTGGCAGCCTCTTCTCTAACTCAGCTGCCAGCTCCCTCCACCCTTTGTGTTGCAGTCAAACCATTAGAGGAGAAGTTTCAGCTCTCTCCTCTTTCACTTGGACTTCCCATCAGAAAGCGAAGCGTAATTTGTCTCCAGAATTGGATATGAGGGCCTGAGTAGACTGCTTGAAGAGATGGGTTGGTGGAGCACTGGCTGTGATTGCAGTTTGTTTGACCAGAGGATAGATTGGGCAAATGACTGGAGGGTGGCAGGTTGGGCAAATGACTGGAGGGTGGCAGGTTGGGCAAATGACTGGAGGGTGGCAGGTTGGGCAAATGACTGGTGAGTGGCAGGTTGGGAAAATGACTGGAGGGTGGCAGGTTGGGCAAATGACTGGAGGGTGGCAGGTTGGGCAAATGACTGGAGGGTGGCAGGTTGGGCAAATGACTGGAGGGTGGCAGGTTGGGCAAATGACTGGAGGGTGGCAGGTTGGGAAAATGACTGGAGGGTGGCAGGTTGGGCAAATGACTGGTGAGTGGCAGGTTGGGAAAATGACTGGTGAGTGGCAGGTTGGGCAAATGACTGGTGAGTGGCAGGTTGGGAAAATGACTGGTGAGTGGCAGGTTGGGCAAATGACTGGAGGGTGGCAGGTTGGGCAAATGACTGGAGGGTGGCAGGTTGGGCAAATGATGTGAGGATGGACAGAAATAGCGAGATAGGGAGAATCGTTGTGATTTAAAATTGTTCAACTCATTCATCTTGATGTGCTAACAGATACCTGAGGTTAACTTTCACTCTGAACCTCGCCCGGAAAGGAAAATTAAAAGACAAGTCACTTATCGAGTAGTGAGTTAGCCAAAACTGCCAAAACCGACACCCAAACCAAAGCTCTTAACTTCCTTCATGTTTCCTTATCACTTAATACGCTTACGTTTCTTACAAACATTTAACAGACATTCTTAACCCCCACCTAATAAGCTGTTACTGTTACTGAAAAACATTCACCGTGAATCATATTCCACTATTGTGGAGCTCCACTTACATCTCATTCCACCCCTCCAGTCCACAGCCCAGAAACACGAGTACGGCATAAAGAGCCAGGTCTCAGAGGTTGCACTAACAGGAGCTGGATAGAGATCCTTATTAACAGAGATATTTCAGTTAGCGCAAACTGCCTTAGTCTCCACACCACTTCTTCCCTCCATCTCTCCTGTGCGAGTGCTTGTCATGTCAGAGGCGCCGTCCCCCAAAAGTTTCGTATTTAGTCAGTAATAAGGCTTTTGTGTGGTTTTTCGGTTCGTGTTGCAGCCTCTCCTCTCCCCTCTGACAGGCCTGTTGTATGGGAAACAGATTCAGTTAATTAGCATGGCTAATCAACAGAGAGCCATTTGGGAGATTTTCTGTCTGTCTGTTTTAGGGTTATGCCGGTAGCAGTGGTGACACCAGTCACCAGTGCTGTTCTGTGGTTGGGTTCACAGATGGCATGGCCAGGATGGGTCTATTAGATTGATGATTTTATGGATTATTCTTTGGAACTAAATCCTCAATCCTCATATAACTGAAAGGTGTGACTGTGTGTGGATGATACAAGATAGTTGATCTTAGATGTGTGTGTGTGTGTGTGTGTGTGTGTGTGTGTGTGTGTGTGTGTGTGTGTGTGTGTGTGTGTGTGTGTGTGTGTGTGTGTGTGTGTGAGTGAGTAAATAAATAAAATTAAAGTATGTGTTATGAATCTTTCTGGCTTCCTGTGTACATTATACCTCTAATTGTGTACATTATACCTCTAGTTGTGTACATTATACCTCTAATTGTGTACATTTTACCTCTAATTGTGTGCATTTTACCTCTAATTGTGTACATTATTCCTCTAGTTGTGTACATTTTACCTCTAATTGTGTACCTTATACCTCTAATTGTGGACATTATACCTCTAGTTGTGTACATTTTACCTCTAATTGTGTACATTATTCCTCTAATTGTGTACATTTTACCTCTTGTGTACATTATACCTCTAATTGTGGACATTATACCTCTAGTTGTGTACATTTTACCTCTAATTGTGTACATTATACCTCCAATTGCGTACATTATACCTCTAATTGAGTACATTATACCTCTAATTGTGTACATTATACCTCTAATTGTGTACATTGTACCTCACGTTGTGTACATTTAACATCTGTGTACATTATACCTCTAATTGCGTACATTGTACCTCTAATTGTGGACATTATTCCTCTAATTGTGTATATTTTACCTCTAATTGTATACATTATACCTCTAATAGTGAACATTATACCTTTAGTTGTGTACATTTTTACCTCTAATTGTGTACATTATACCTCTAATTGCGTACATTATACCTCTAATTGCGTACATTATACCTCTAATTGCGTACATTATACCTCTAATTGTGTACATTATACCTCTAATTGTGTACATTGTACCTCAAGTTGTGTACATTTTACCTCTGTGTACATTATACCTCTAATTGTGTGCATTATACCTCTAATTGTGCACATTATACCTCTAATTGTGTACATTATACCCCTAGTTTCAGGAGTGTGATTGTACAGTATGTGTGTATTCATGGGACTGACGTCATGGCTTTGTGGTCACCCTGGGCTGTTTACATGCAACATTGCTGCTGTCACCCTGCTAGATGTTTTATTTTATTAAGGTCCACATTAGCCAACGGCCACGACGACAGCTAGTCTTACTGGGGTCCGACACATAACGAAAATACATGACAAAATACTTTACAATTTATATGAATCTAAAGAGGCGTTGTGCCGTGAGGTGTTGTTTTATCTGTTTTTTTAAACCAGGTTTGCTGTTCACTTGCGCAATATGAGATGGAAGGGAGTTCCATGCCATCATGACTTGTTCTGGACCTGGGGACTGTGAAAAGACCCCTGGTCGCATGCCTGGTGGGGTATATGTGTGTGTCTGAGCTGTGTGTAAGTTGACTATGCAAACTATTTGGAATTTCCAACACATGAATGTTTCTTATAAAAAGAAGAAGTGGTGCAGTCAGTCTCTCCTCAACTCTTAGCCAAGAGAGACTGGTATGCATAGTATTGATATTAGCCCTCTGATTACAGTGGCGTCTCACTGTAAGACGTGTGGCTCTATTCTGGGCCAGCTGCAGCTTAACTAGGTCCTTCTTTGCAGCACTTGACCATATGACTGGAAAATAATCAAGATAAGATCAAACTAGAGCCTGCAGGACATGCTTTGTGGGGTGTGGTGTCAAAAAAGCAGAGCATCTCTTTATCACGCACCGACATCTCTCTCCCTTGAAAACCATTGAATCTATATGTTTTGACCATGACAGTTTACAATCTAAGGTAACAACACTCCCTCCACCCTTTGTGTTGCAGTCAAACCATTAGAGGAGAAGTTTCAGCTCTCTCCTCTTTCACTTGGACTTCCCATCAGAAAGCGAAGCGTAATTTGTCTCCAGAATTGGATATGAGGGCCTGAGTAGACTGCTTGAAGAGATGGGTTGGTGGAGCACTGGCTGTGATTGCAGTTTGTTTGACCAGAGGATAGATTGGGCAAATGACTGGAGGGTGGCAGGTTGGGCAAATGACTGGAGGGTGGCAGGTTGGGCAAATGACTGGAGGGTGGCAGGTTGGGCAAATGACTGGTGAGTGGCAGGTTGGGAAAATGACTGGAGGGTGGCAGGTTGGGCAAATGACTGGAGGGTGGCAGGTTGGGCAAATGACTGGAGGGTGGCAGGTTGGGCAAATGACTGGAGGGTGGCAGGTTGGGCAAATGACTGGAGGGTGGCAGGTTGGGAAAATGACTGGAGGGTGGCAGGTTGGGCAAATGACTGGTGAGTGGCAGGTTGGGAAAATGACTGGTGAGTGGCAGGTTGGGCAAATGACTGGTGAGTGGCAGGTTGGGAAAATGACTGGTGAGTGGCAGGTTGGGCAAATGACTGGAGGGTGGCAGGTTGGGCAAATGACTGGAGGGTGGCAGGTTGGGCAAATGATGTGAGGATGGACAGAAATAGCGAGATAGGGAGAATCGTTGTGATTTAAAATTGTTCAACTCATTCATCTTGATGTGCTAACAGATACCTGAGGTTAACTTTCACTCTGAACCTCGCCCGGAAAGGAAAATTAAAAGACAAGTCACTTATCGAGTAGTGAGTTAGCCAAAACTGCCAAAACCGACACCCAAACCAAAGCTCTTAACTTCCTTCATGTTTCCTTATCACTTAATACGCTTACGTTTCTTACAAACATTTAACAGACATTCTTAACCCCCACCTAATAAGCTGTTACTGTTACTGAAAAACATTCACCGTGAATCATATTCCACTATTGTGGAGCTCCACTTACATCTCATTCCACCCCTCCAGTCCACAGCCCAGAAACACGAGTACGGCATAAAGAGCCAGGTCTCAGAGGTTGCACTAACAGGAGCTGGATAGAGATCCTTATTAACAGAGATATTTCAGTTAGCGCAAACTGCCTTAGTCTCCACACCACTTCTTCCCTCCATCTCTCCTGTGCGAGTGCTTGTCATGTCAGAGGCGCCGTCCCCCAAAAGTTTCGTATTTAGTCAGTAATAAGGCTTTTGTGTGGTTTTTCGGTTCGTGTTGCAGCCTCTCCTCTCCCCTCTGACAGGCCTGTTGTATGGGAAACAGATTCAGTTAATTAGCATGGCTAATCAACAGAGAGCCATTTGGGAGATTTTCTGTCTGTCTGTTTTAGGGTTATGCCGGTAGCAGTGGTGACACCAGTCACCAGTGCTGTTCTGTGGTTGGGTTCACAGATGGCATGGCCAGGATGGGTCTATTAGATTGATGATTTTATGGATTATTCTTTGGAACTAAATCCTCAATCCTCATATAACTGAAAGGTGTGACTGTGTGTGGATGATACAAGATAGTTGATCTTAGATCTGTGTGTGTGTGTGTGTGTGTGTGTGTGTGTGTGTGTGTGTGTGTGTGTGTGTGTGTGTGTGTGTGTGTGTGTGTGTGTGTGTGTGTGTGTGTGTGTGTGTGAGTGAGTAAATAAATACAATTAAAGTATGTGTTATGAATCTTTCTGGCTTCCTGTGTACATTATACCTCTAATTGTGTACATTATACCTCTAGTTGTGTACATTATACCTCTAATTGTGTACATTTTACCTCTAATTGTGTGCATTTTACCTCTAATTGTGTACATTATTCCTCTAGTTGTGTACATTTTACCTCTAATTGTGTACCTTATACCTCTAATTGTGGACATTATACCTCTAGTTGTGTACATTTTACCTCTAATTGTGTACATTATTCCTCTAATTGTGTACATTTTACCTCTTGTGTACATTATACCTCTAATTGTGGACATTATACCTCTAGTTGTGTACATTTTACCTCTAATTGTGTACATTATACCTCCAATTGCGTACATTATACCTCTAATTGAGTACATTATACCTCTAATTGTGTACATTATACCTCTAATTGTGTACATTGTACCTCACGTTGTGTACATTTAACATCTGTGTACATTATACCTCTAATTGCGTACATTGTACCTCTAATTGTGGACATTATTCCTCTAATTGTGTATATTTTACCTCTAATTGTATACATTATACCTCTAATAGTGAACATTATACCTTTAGTTGTGTACATTTTTACCTCTAATTGTGTACATTATACCTCTAATTGCGTACATTATACCTCTAATTGCGTACATTATACCTCTAATTGCGTACATTATACCTCTAATTGTGTACATTATACCTCTAATTGTGTACATTGTACCTCAAGTTGTGTACATTTTACCTCTGTGTACATTATACCTCTAATTGTGTGCATTATACCTCTAATTGTGCACATTATACCTCTAATTGTGTACATTATACCCCTAGTTTCAGGAGTGTGATTGTACAGTATGTGTGTATTCATGGGACTGACGTCATGGCTTTGTGGTCACCCTGGGCTGTTTACATGCAACATTGCTGCTGTCACCCTGCTAGATGTTTTATTTTATTAAGGTCCACATTAGCCAACGGCCACGACGACAGCTAGTCTTACTGGGGTCCGACACATAACGAAAATACATGACAAAATACTTTACAATTTATATGAATCTAAAGAGGCGTTGTGCCGTGAGGTGTTGTTTTATCTGTTTTTTTAAACCAGGTTTGCTGTTCACTTGCGCAATATGAGATGGAAGGGAGTTCCATGCCATCATGACTTGTTCTGGACCTGGGGACTGTGAAAAGACCCCTGGTCGCATGCCTGGTGGGGTATATGTGTGTGTCTGAGCTGTGTGTAAGTTGACTATGCAAACTATTTGGAATTTCCAACACATGAATGTTTCTTATAAAAAGAAGAAGTGGTGCAGTCAGTCTCTCCTCAACTCTTAGCCAAGAGAGACTGGTATGCATAGTATTGATATTAGCCCTCTGATTACAGTGGCGTCTCACTGTAAGACGTGTGGCTCTATTCTGGGCCAGCTGCAGCTTAACTAGGTCCTTCTTTGCAGCACTTGACCATATGACTGGAAAATAATCAAGATAAGATCAAACTAGAGCCTGCAGGACATGCTTTGTGGGGTGTGGTGTCAAAAAAGCAGAGCATCTCTTTATCACGCACCGACATCTCTCTCCCTTGAAAACCATTGAATCTATATGTTTTGACCATGACAGTTTACAATCTAAGGTAACACCAAGTAATTTAGTCTCCTCAACTTGTTCAACAGCCACACCATTCATTACCAAACTTTGTCAAACTTTCTCAACCTCCACCATGTTTCCTTCCATACTGAGTGAACTTGGAGGACAGAGATGTGGTTTTTTGCTTTGTCATTTTGTCCTGGTTTTTTGGTGGTGCAGTGAGGCAGCACAGCCAGGTCAGTAGAAGAGAGAAGATTAAGAGGGTCAGTCGTTTGACAGAGAGAGAGAGAGAGAGAGAGAGAGAGAGAGAGAGAGAGAGGGAGAGAGAGAGAACGTGGAGAAGGAGGAGAAATTAGATAGACAGAGTCTGAGAAAAAGGGAGAGGGGGAGATAGAGGGGAGATCGACAGAGACATAGAGACAGATAAAGGGGAGATAGACAGAGACATAGAGACAGATAAAGGGGAGATCGACAGAGACATAGAGACAGATAAAGGGGAGCTAGACAGAGACATAGAGACAGATAAAGGGGAGATAGACAGAGACATAGAGAGAGACAGATAAAGGGGAGATAGACAGAGACATAGAGAGAGACAGATAGAGAGTGAAAGAGAAATAGAGAGACAGATAAAGGGGAGATAGACAGAGAGAGATAAAGGGGAGATAGACAGAGACATAGAGAGAGACAGATAAAGGGGAGATAGACAGAGACAGATAAAGGGGAGATAGACAGAGACATAGAGAGAGACAGATAAAGGGGAGATAGACAGAGAGAGACAGATAAAGGGGAGATAGACAGAGACATAGAGAGAGACAGATAGAGAGTGAAAGAGAAATAGAGAGACAGATAAAGGGGAGATAGACAGAGACATAGAGAGAGACAGATAAAGGGGAGATAGACAGAGAGAGATAAAGGGGAGATAGACAGAGACAGATAAAGGGGAGATAGACAGAGACATAGAGAGAGACAGATAAAGGGGAGATAGACAGAGACAGATAAAGGGGAGATAGACAGAGACATAGAGAAAGACAGATAAAGGGGAGATAGACAGAGACATAGAGAGAGACAGATAAAGGGGAGATAGACAGAGACATAGAGAGAGACAGATAAAGAGAGTGAAAGAGAAATAGACTGAGTTAGTAAGTAGACTAGACTAGAGGCTGAAAGCTGAAACAAAGCAGTTGGCATGGATATCAGGCAGGTCTTTGTAGAGGATTTGTGGCTGTTTGGGGTATTTTCACTGAGCTGCCAGTGGACAGATTAGAATAACTTGGAGTCTTCTGAGACCTGCTGCACCTTTTCCACTGCTCACATCTTAGACTGCTGACACAGCACAGTCACTCTAATGACATGGTTGATGCAACGGCCACACACACACACACACACACACACACACACAAATATTCTCTATCTCTTTTGCATCTCTCTCTCTCTCTCTCTCATACACAATTAACTGTACATACACACTTCTCAATCCAGTTGTCATGTTATGATCAACTACCACTCAAGCGTCAACACATACAGTATGCATACTTATTGGAAAATGTGAGAACTTAACATCATAGACATGAATGCACTCATACACAACGCACAAACGGACACACACAGGCTCACATGTGCACACACACACACTTTTACAAAGTCAATTTTTTTTTTTTTACTTCCAAACTTCAATCCACTTGTCATGTAACCATTATCCCTGAACTGTCATGTTTATTTTTATTTTACCTTTATTTAACTAGGCAAGTCAGTTAAGAACAAATTCTTATTTTCAATGACGGCCTAGGAACAGTGGGTTAAACTACCTGTTCAGGGGCAGAACAACAGATTTGTACCTTGTCAGCTCAGGGATTTGAACTTGCAACCTTTCGGTTACTAGTCCAACACTCTAACCACTAGGCTAATGTAACCATTATCCCTGAATGGTCAGTAAGTGGCCTCTTATTCCAAAGTGGAACTTTTAAGTGTTCCTGGATTTTATCCTGCTTTTACCAACTTTTTTTCTGCCTGGATTAAAATGACAGGCTCAGGGGCTCCACCCTGACTCCACAGACTCCACTGCTCTCTCTCTCCCCTCCTGGGCACTTATCTCCACTAAGGTGGCTCAGAAGTGACACTTTTTACAGTGAGTTGGGATGGGATAAGTCATGACTTCCTGAGAAAGAGAGAAAATAGTTTTGAGTGATTCCTCTAATATTCAGCACACGCCTAGAACACTCCCCTACCGTAGAACTCACCTCGTGGAGACAGTGTGATGACGATGATGTCTAGTACTGTCTGTCCCATACACATTCATAAAATATCTCAGACTAGGAGTGCTGATCTAGGATCAGATCCCCCCCTGTTTATGTAATCTTATTCTAAAAGGCTAAACAGATCCTATATCAGCTCTCCTACTTTGAGACTCTTTGTGAATAAATGCCCTGGATTGAAGGGTTTTGAAAGGGAGGGGGACACAGATAATCTTTGATAAAAATGTTACTTCATTCCCCCACCTTCACAGTTAAGTGGGTTTTATAAATGGTTATGAGCCTTCT
This sequence comes from Oncorhynchus clarkii lewisi, assembly GCF_045791955.1. Classification (NCBI taxonomy): domain Eukaryota; kingdom Metazoa; phylum Chordata; class Actinopteri; order Salmoniformes; family Salmonidae; genus Oncorhynchus; species Oncorhynchus clarkii. The sequence goes on along the minus strand of NC_092147.1, from coordinate 78,900,266 downwards.
AATGCACTTATTTTTATATTCATTCTTGGGAAGACAGTGCCATGGTTCTATAGAAGGCCATTTATCCACATTAGTCAATGGGAATAGAGTGCTGTAGAGTGTGCAAATGTTTGTGTGTGTGTGTGCGTCTGTGCGACTGTTTGTGTGTGAGACTGTGCATTTGTGTACAAGTAATGTTTGTCTGTTTATGAGAGCACATTATCACGTTTGTTTGTAGTGTACGGTGTGTTTGTGTGTGTCTTTGTTTGATGTACAGTCCAAGTCAAAAGTTTGGACACAGCTACTCATTCATTGTAGAATAATAGTGAAGACATCAAACTATGAAATAACACATATGGAATCATGTAGTAACCAAAAAAGTGTTAAACAAATCAATTTGAGATTCTTCAAAGTATCCACCCTTTGCCTTGACAGATTTGCACACTCTTGGCATTCTCTCAACCAGCTTTATGAGATAGTAACCTGGAATGCTTTCCATATGTGTTATTTCATAGTTTTGATGTCTTCACTATTATTCTACAATGTAGAAAATAGTAAAAATAAAGAAAAACCCTTGAATGAGTAGCTGTGTCCAAACTTTTAACTGGTACTGAATGAATTCACTTCAGCCAGTAAAGACACCTGCCACCGATGCAAAACAAGCCCACAGCTTAGCTCATTATTCTATTAGTGGAGTGCTGAGGGTAACCACAGCGACTGCGTTTGCAGTATGTGGTGTTTCGTCTGTAGTAAAGTGAAACCATTTCATGCTTAGATGGGCCTTTTATGTGACTGCATTTTCAACCTTCTCAGACACAGAGAGAGTGAGAGGGAGAGAGTGGGAGAGAGAGTGGGAGGGAGAGAGACCTAAAAAGTCCCCCTCTTAAATCCAGAATGTTGGGCAGGGGCTTAGCACAGACACAGAGGCAGCATTATGGCACAGCTCCAAAATCAGAACATGGCTTCTCTTCCTCACCCTGCCGACCGCCGCCCGGCAAGAATGAGCTCCTCTCTGTTTACATACACCGCATATCTGGAATACATTTGGAAGAGGAACGTTCCAAAAAAGGCTTTGAGACGTCCTTTGTGTGATGCCAAAGGAGGATTTAGATTTAGGAGTTGTTTTAGATACCAAAGGAGGATTCTGCTGTTTTCTCTCTCTCGCTCCTTCTATCTCTCTCTATCGCACCCTCGTTATCACTCCCTTCATCTCTATGGATAGTCTCTTACTTCTTGTTGTCAGTATGTCTCCTATCATCTATGTGAGCCTGGCATGTGAATTAGAATGTGCAACTCCAATATAAGTGTGTTCACACACCCGCTGGATTGTCTGAAACCTGGAGCCTCATTGTAGGCTTAAGGTATATCTCTACTAGATATCTCTACCTGATATTCTCTGGAGTTCCTCTGATACATCCACCGTTGATATCTCTACCTGCTATTCTCTGGAGTTCCTCTGATACATCCACCGTTGATATCTCCTCTACGTGCCTCTGCTCAGTGTCCTGTGGCTCAGCTCCGTGACACCTTAATCTCAGACCGTCCGTGTCTGGTCCACTCTCATCTCCAGAAACAGCCACCTGGATTGCAAGGCATCATGGGAATAACGCGCGGTCCCTGTCGGCTCTTTTCTACCAGTCCTCTTTTATCTCACCGAAACACACGGAGGGCCTTTTCATATGCGGTCATATACGTTACAGCCCGACGGGGCGTCACAGGCCGACGGGGCGTTACAGCCCGACGGGGCGTTACAGCCCGACGGGGCGTCACAGGCCGACGGGGCGTCACAGGCCGACGGGGCGTCACAGGCCGACGGGGCGTCACAGGCCGACGGGGCGTCACAGGCCGACGGGGCGTTACAGGGATGAATAATGATAGGGGGTAGGAATGTATTACCCTCAGCCATACTGAACCCGTCCCTAACGTTACCCAGTAACCCCTGCTCTGTAATATTTACCTCAGTAGCTCCGCAGTGGAACAGATAAGACATGACCGCTCCAGCACTGTGAGTGTGCTGCTGATATCACGCAACAGGTAAATTATACACTTGCTTCATGTCAATGCCGTCCTAAGGCATTTGGTCCCGGTCCCTGGTTTGCCCGATTAGGAATATGGATAGCCCAATAGGTATTACGTCTCACTGGGCAAAGACGTCAGTTCAACATCTAGTTTTGATTTACGTTTGGTTAAGTTGTCAACTAATGTGAATTCAACTTTAAATGAAGAAAAAAAATGTCACCACCCACTGGACACACACTGGTTGAATCAACGTTGTTTCCACGTAATTTAATGAAATTACAATGAACCAACGTGGAATAGACGTTATATTGACGTCTGTATCTAGTGGGCATGTATTTAGGTTAAAAGTTGGGTGAAAGTGGCCTCTGGAGTGGCGCAGTTGTCTAAGGCACTGCATCACAGTGCTAGCTGTGCCACTAGAGATCCTGGTTTGAGTCCAAGCCCATGGGGCGATGAAAAAATGACCCAGCGTCGTCCAGGTTAGGGGAGGGTTTGGCCGACAGGGATGTTCTTGTCACATCGCTCACTAGTGACTCCTGTGGCGGGCTGGGCGCAGTGCATGCTAGTTGTTTTGGACCCGGAAGCGCTTCCGGGCATTGTGTCAAGAAGCAGTGCGACTGGGCTGCGTTTTAAGGATGCACGCCTCTCCCGAGTCCGTACGGGAGTTGCAGCGATGAGACAAGACTGTAACTACCAATTGGATACCACAAAATTGGGGAGAAAAGGGGGCAATTTTTTAAAATATTTTTTAAATACAATAAAAAAGTTGGGTGAAGAAAAGATGAAATGCCCTTATCTTGATGACTATGTCATCACATAGATGTTTCTGGTTTAAATTAAATCATGTTTTGCCCAGTGGGTTTGGCTTCCTGATGGGGAATACTATGACAGGATTTCACCAACAGGAATAAGATGGTGGCATTTTCAATACTGTCATACATCAGAGATGGTGTGTTTTCAATCCAGTCATACATCAGAGATGGTGTGTTTTCAATTTGGTCATGCATCAGAGATGGTGTTGTTTTCAATCCTGTCATATATCAGAGATGGTGTTGTTTTCAATCCGGTCATACATCAGAGATGGTGTGTTTTCAATCCGGTCATACATCGGAGATGGTGTGTTTTCAATCCGGTCATACATCAGAGATGGTGTGTTTTCAATCCGGTCATACATCAGAGATGGTGTGTTTTCAATCCGGTCATACTTCAGAGATGGTGTGTTTTCAATCCGGTCATACATCAGAGATGGTGTGTTTTCAATCCGGTCATACATCAGAGATGGTGTGTTTTCAATCCGGTCATACATCAGAGATGGTGTTGTTTTCAATCCGGTCATACATCAGAGATGGTGTGTTTTCAATCCGGTCATACATCAGAGGTGGTGTTGTTTTCAGGCTTGTCTTACATCAGAGATGGTGTTGTTTTCAATCCTGTCATACATCAGAGATGGTGTTGTTTTCAACCTGTCATACATCAGAGATGGTGTTGTTTTCAGGCCTGTCATACATCAGAGATGGTGTTGTTTTCAACCTGTCATACATCAGAGATGGTGTTGTTTTCAACCTGTCATACATTTGAGATGGTGTTGTTTACAACTAGAATCCCATATGAGCCTCTTACAGTTTTCTCTCTCTTCAGCTATGGAGAATGTTCACTCCCAAACCTTAGGGCTTGTTAACTAATTAGGCTACTTTCAGGTGTTTACTGTAGCTGTGAAAGTTCAGCCACCTGATTAGCAATTACCTCTCTGTAAACCCTTAGTTCAGCTCACCTGATTATCAATTACCTCTCTGTAAACCCTCACCTGATTATCAATTACCTCTCTGTAAACCCTTAGTTCAGCTCACCTGATTATCAATTACCTCTCTGTAAACCCTCACCTGATTATCAATTACCTCTCTGTAAACCCTTAGTTCAGCTCATCTGATTATCAATTACCTCTCTGTAAAACCTCACCTGATTTTTATTTGATTTTAAGAGGACCGCCCCATAGTGATTCACCCACCTGCAGATGACTCACTCTCTCTAAAGAGTGAGAGAGAGAAACTGAGAGAAAGACACAACAAAAGAACAAGAGAATGAGAGAGCACAAGAGTTAGTGAATAAATGAATGAGTACGTTTGTCATTGCTGGCAGGAAGCATTTCCATGGAGGAAAAGCCTATCCCATATTCCCCTTTCCTCTCCTTCGGCCTGTCACCATGACAATTTGTATCTCTTACACCGGCTCCCGTCAGATGGATAGCCAGTTCGTGGGAGACTCCTGAGGGTGATCACTGAAATATGGAGCATTTATCAAAGCTTTTTAAAATAAATAACTAGCCTTATTGGAGTAGGCACTTAGCAGGACTCATCCCTCATACCATGCCTCTTATATGGCCCTATACATTACACACACACAGACGCACACGCACGCGCACGCACACACACACGCACACGCACACACACACGCATGCACACACGCACGCACACACACACACACACGCACGCACAGACACGCGCACGCACAGACATGCGCACGCACGCACACACACAGACACGCACACACACACGGACACGCACGCACGCGCGCACACACAGACACACACGCACACACACACACGCACGCACACACAGACACGCACACACACAGACACGCACACACACACACACACGCACGCACACACAGACACGCACACACACAGACACGCACGCACACACACACACACACAGACACGCACACACACACAGACACGCACGCGCGCACACACAGACACACACGCACGCACGCACGCACAGACACGCACACACACAAACATGCACGCACACACACACACACAGACACGCACGCACACACACACACACACACAGACACGCACACACACAGACACGCACGCACACACACACACGCACGCACACACAGACACGCACACGCACGCACACACACACACACACACACACACACACACACACAGACACACACACACAGACACGCACACACACACACTCAAAACACATACACACTCTCAAAACATATACACACACACACACTCAAAACACATACACACTCTCAAAACATATACACACACACACACTCAAAACACATACACACTCTCAGAACATATACACACACACACAAACACACACACACACACACACACAAACACACACTCAAAACACATACACATTCTCAGAACATATACACATACACACACACTCAAAACACATACACACTCCCAAAACCTATACACACACTATACATGGATTTGCGTACATGCATGTGTCAGCTGTTGGGGCTGATGTCTGGAGGTCCTGACAGCAGGACTCTGGGTTAATAAACCTCGCTTGCCTTGTTTCTTGTTTCAGCACCAGCTGTTCACAAGCCTTGAGATCTTTGTTGAGTGTGTGTGTGAGCGCTTGTTAGCTTGCGTGTGTGCCTAAGTCTGTGTATCCTCTGTGTACCATAGATTGTGTTTCTGTAAGTGAGATTGTCCGTTTTTCTGTCTCTTTCTGTGTGTGTGTGTGTGTGTGTGTGTGTGTGTGTCTGTTTGTTTTCCTTTGATTCCTTGATGCCCAGTCCACTGCAGGGACCGCCTGCAGGCCGGTGGTCAACTAGGACAAATGATCCTCCCATAACCCACCTGGCTGTTGTTGTCCAACATTGATCAACATTATCTGGTCTTTTTGTCTTTCCAAATACAGCTCTTATCTACAGTACATCTACAATACATA